>NW_027635008.1:0-12000 GCF_949748355.1 Melanostigma gelatinosum
TTAGTTACTTTGGAAAAAAAAATTTTTTTTTAGTTACTTTGGAAAAAAAAAATTTTTTTTAGGTACTTTGGAAAAAAAAAAATTTTTTTAGTTACTTTGGAAAAAAAATATTTTTTTAGTTACTTTGGAAAAAAAAATATTTTTTTAGTTTCTTTGGGAAAAAAAAATATTTTTTAGTTACTTTGGAAAAAAAAAATTTTTTTAGTTTCTTTGGGAAAAAAATATTTTTTTTAGTTACTTTGGAAAAAAAAATATTTTTTTAGGTACTTTGGAAAAAAAAAAATTTTTTTAGTTACTTTGGAAAAAAAATATTTTTTTAGTTACTTTGGAAAAAAAAATATTTTTTTAGTTACTTTGGAAAAAAAAATATTTTTTTAGTTACTTTGGAAAAAAAAATTTTTTTTAGTTTCTTTGGAAAAAAAAATTTTTTTTAGTTACTTTGGAAAAAAAAAAAATTTTTTAGTTTCTTTGGAAAAAAAATTTTTTTTTAGTTACTTTGGAAAAAAAAATATTTTTTTAGTTTCTTTGGAAAAAAAAAATTTTTTTAGTTACTTTGGAAAAAAAAATATTTTTTTAGTTACTTTGGAAAAAAAAATATTTTTTTAGTTACTTTGGAAAAAAAAATATTTTTTTAGTTACTTTGGAAAAAGAAAATATTTTTTTAGTTACTTTGGAAAAAAAAATATTTTTTTAGTTACTTTGGAAAAAAAAATGTTTTTTTAGTTACTTTGGAAAACAAATATTTTTTTAGTTACTTTGGAAAAAAAAATATTTTTTTAGTTACTTTGGAAAAAAAAATATTTTTTTAGTTACTTTGGAAAAAAAAAAATATTTTTTTAGTTTCTTTGGAAAAAAATTTTTTTTTAGTTACTTTGGAAAAAAAAATATTTTTTTAGTTTCTTTGGAAAAAAAAATATTTTTTTAGTTACTTTGGAAAAAAAAATATTTTTTTAGTTACTTTGGAAAAAAAAATATTTTTTTAGTTACTTTGGAAAAAAAATATTTTTTTAGTTACTTTGGAAAAAAAAATTTTTTTTAGTTACTTTGGAAAAAAAAATATTTTTTTAGTTACTTTGGAAAAAAAATATTTTTTTAGTTACTTTGGAAAAAAAAATATTTTTTTAGTTACTTTGGAAAAAAAATTATTTTTTTAGTTACTTTGGAAAAAAAAATATTTTTTTAGTTACTTTGGAAAAAAATATATATTTTTTAGTTACTTTGGAAAAAAAATTATTTTTTTAGTTACTTTGGAAAAAAAAATATTTTTTTAGTTACTTTGGAAAAAAAAATATTTTTTTAGTTTCTTTGGAAAAAAAAATATTTTTTTAGTTACTTTGGAAAAAAAAAAAATTTTTTAGTTACTTTGGAAAAAAAATATTTTTTTAGTTACTTTGGAAAAAAAAAAATTTTTTAGTTACTTTGGAAAAAAAAATATTTTTTTAGTTACTTTGGAAAAAAAAATATTTTTTTAGTTACTTTGGAAAAAAAAATATTTTTTTAGTTACTTTGGAAAAAAAATATTTTTTTAGTTACTTTGGAAAAAAAAATATTTTTTTAGTTACTTTGGAAAAAAAATTATTTTTTTAGTTACTTTGGAAAAAAAAATATTTTTTTAGTTACTTTGGAAAAAAAAATATTTTTTTAGTTACTTTGGAAAAAAAAATATTTTTTTAGTTACTTTGGAAAAAAAAATATTTTTTTAGTTACTTTGGAAAAAAAAAAATTTTTTTAGTTTCTTTGGAAAAAAAAATATTTTTTTAGTTTCTTTGGAAAAAATATATTTTTTTAGTTACTTTGGAAAAAAAAATATTTTTTTAGTTACTTTGGAAAAAAAAATATTTTTTTAGTTACTTTGGAAAAAAAAATATTTTTTTAGTTACTTTGGAAAAAAAAATATTTTTTTAGTTACTTTGGAAAAAAAAATATTTTTTTAGTTACTTTGGAAAAAAAAATTTTTTTTTAGTTTCTTTGGAAAAAAAAATATTTTTTTAGTTACTTTGGAAAAAAAAATAATTTTTTAGTTACTTTGGAAAAAAAAAAAATTTTTTAGTTACTTTGGAAAAAAAAAATTTTTTTTAGTTACTTTGGAAAAAAAAATATTTTTTTAGTTACTTTGGGAAAAAAAATATTTTTTTAGTTACTTTGGAAAAAAAATATTTTTTTAGTTTCTTTGGAAAAAAAATAAATTTTTTAGTTACTTTGGAAAAAAAAATATTTTTTTAGTTTCTTTGGAAAAAAAAATATTTTTTTAGTTACTTTGGAAAAAAATATATTTTTTTAGTTACTTTGGAAAAAAAAATATTTTTTTAGTTACTTTGGAAAAAAAATATTTTTTTAGTTACTTTGGAAAAAAAAATATTTTTTTAGTTACTTTGGAAAAAAATATATTTTTTTAGTTACTTTGGAAAAAAAAATATTTTTTTAGTTACTTTGGAAAAAAAAATATTTTTTTAGTTACTTTGGAAAAAAAAATATTTTTTTAGTTACTTTGGGAAAAAAAATATTTTTTTAGTTACTTTGGAAAAAAAAATATTTTTTTAGTTACTTTGGAAAAAAAAATATTTTTTTAGTTACTTTGGAAAAAAAAATATTTTTTTAGTTACTTTGGAAAAAAAAAAATTTTTTTAGTTACTTTGGAAAAAAAAATATTTTTTTAGTTACTTTGGAAAAAAAAATATTTTTTTAGTTACTTTGAAAAAAAAAAATTTTTTTTTAGTTACTTTGGAAAAAAAAAAAATTTTTAGTTTCTTTGGAAAAAAAAATTTTTTTTAGTTACTTTGGAAAAAAAAATATTTTTTTAGTTTCTTTGGAAAAAAAATATTTTTTTAGTTACTTTGGAAAAAAAAATATTTTTTTAGTTACTTTGGAAAAAAAAATATTTTTTTGGTTACTTTGGAAAAAAAAATATTTTTTTAGTTACTTTGGAAAAAAAAATATTTTTTTAGTTACTTTGGAAAAAAAAAATTTTTTTTAGTTACTTTGGAAAAAAATATATTTTTTTAGTTACTTTGGAAAAAAAAATATTTTTTTAGTTACTTTGGAAAAAAAAATATTTTTTTAGTTACTTTGGAAAAAAAAATATTTTTTTAGTTACTTTGGAAAAAAAAATATTTTTTTAGTTTCTTTGGAAAAAATTTTTTTTTTTTAGTTACTTTGGAAAAAAATATATTTTTTTAGTTTCTTTGGAAAAAAAATATTTTTTTAGTTACTTTGGAAAAAAAAATATTTTTTTAGTTACTTTGGAAAAAAAAATATTTTTTTAGTTACTTTGGGAAAAAAAATATTTTTTTAGTTACTTTGGAAAAAAAAATATTTTTTTAATTACTTTGGAAAAAAAATATTTTTTTAGTTACTTTGGAAAAGAAAATATTTTTTTAGTTACTTTGGAAAAAAAAATATTTTTTTAGTTACTTTGAAAAAAAAAATTTTTTTTTTAGTTACTTTGGAAAAAAAAAAATTTTTTTAGTTACTTTGGAAAAAAAAATATTTTTTTAGTTACTTTGGAAAAAAAAATATTTTTTTAGTTACTTTGGAAAAAAAATATTTTTTTAGTTACTTTGGAAAAAAAAATATTTTTTTAGTTACTTTGGAAAAATAAATATTTTTTTAGTTACTTTGGAAAAAAATATATTTTTTTAGTTACTTTGGAAAAAAAAATATTTTTTTAGTTACTTTGGAAAAAAAAATATTTTTTTAGTTACTTTGGAAAAAAAAAAAATTTTTTAGTTACTTTGGAAAAAAAAATATTTTTTTAGTTACTTTGGAAAAAAAAATATTTTTTTAGTTACTTTGGAAAAAAAAATATTTTTTTAGTTACTTTGGAAAAAAATTTTTTTTTTTACTTACTTTGGAAAAAAAATTTTTTTTTTAGTTACTTTGGAAAAAAAAATATTTTTTTAGTTACTTTGGAAAAAAAAATATTTTTTTAGTTACTTTGGGAAAAAAAATATTTTTTTAGTTACTTTGGAAAAAAAAATATTTTTTTAGTTACTTTGGAAAAAAAAATATTTTTTTAGTTACTTTGGAAAAAAAAATATTTTTTTAGTTACTTTGGAAAAAAAAATATTTTTTTAGTTACTTTGGAAAAAAAATATTTTTTTAGTTACTTTGGGAAAAAAAATATTTTTTAGTTACTTTGGAAAAAAAAAATTTTTTTTAGTTACTTTGGAAAAAAAAATATTTTTTTAGTTACTTTGGAAAAAAAAATATTTTTTTAGTTACTTTGGAAAAAAAAATATTTTTTTAGTTACTTTGGAAAAAAAATATTTTTTTAGTTACTTTGGAAAAAAAAATATTTTTTTAGTTACTTTGGAAAAAAAAATATTTTTTTAGTTACTTTGGAAAAAAAAATATTTTTTTAGTTACTTTGGAAAAAAAAATATTTTTTTAGTTACTTTGGAAAAAAAATTATTTTTTTAGTTACTTTGGAAAAAAAATATTTTTTTAGTTACTTTGGAAAAAAAAATATTTTTTTAGTTACTTTGGAAAAAAAAATATTTTTTTGGTTACTTTGGAAAAAAAAATATTTTTTTAGTTACTTTGGAAAAAAAAATATTTTTTTAGTTACTTTGGAAAAAAAAAAATTTTTTTAGTTACTTTGGAAAAAAAAAAAATTTTTTAGTTACTTTGGAAAAAATTTTTTTTTTTTAGTTTCTTTGGAAAAAAAAAATTTTTTTTAGTTACTTTGGAAAAAAAAATTTTTTTTTAGTTTCTTTGGAAAAAAAAAAATTTTTTTAGTTACTTTGGAAAAAAAAAAATTTTTTTAGTTACTTTGGAAAAAAAAATATTTTTTTAGTTACTTTGGAAAAAAAAAATTTTTTTTAGTTACTTTGGAAAAAAAATATTTTTTTAGTTACTTTGGAAAAAAAAATATTTTTTTAGTTACTTTGGAAAAAAAAATATTTTTTTAGTTACTTTGGAAAAAAAAATTTTTTTTAGTTACTTTGGAAAAAAATATATTTTTTTAGTTACTTTGGAAAAAAAAATATTTTTTTAGTTACTTTGGAAAAAAAAATATTTTTTTAGTTACTTTGGAAAAAAAAATATTTTTTTAGTTACTTTGGAAAAAAAAATATTTTTTTAGTTACTTTGGAAAAAAAAATATTTTTTTAGTTACTTTGGAAAAAAAAATATTTGTTTAGTTACTTTGGAAAAAAAAATATTTTTTTAGTTACTTTGGAAAAAAAAATATTTTTTTAGTTACTTTGGAAAAAAAAAAAAATTTTTAGTTACTTTGGAAAAAAAAATATTTTTTTAGTTACTTTGGAAAAAAAAATATTTTTTTAATTACTTTGGAAAAAAAATATTTTTTTAGTTACTTTGGAAAAAAAAATATTTTTTTAGTTACTTTGGGAAAAAAAATATTTTTTTAGTTTCTTTGGAAAAAAAAAAAAATTTTTAGTTACTTTGGAAAAAAAAATATTTTTTTAGTTTCTTTGGAAAAAAATATATTTTTTTAGTTACTTTGGAAAAAAAAATATTTTTTTAGTTTCTTTGGAGAAAAAAAATATTTTTTTAGTTACTTTGGAAAAAAAAATATTTTTTTAGTTAATTTGGAAAAAAAAATATTTTTTTAGTTACTTTGGAAAAAAAAATATTTTTTTAGTTACTTTGGAAAAAAAAATATTTTTTTAGTTACTTTGGAAAAAAAAATATTTTTTTAGTTACTTTGGAAAAAAAAATATTTTTTTAGTTACTTTGGAAAAAAAATATTTTTTTAGTTACTTTGGAAAAAAAAATATTTTTTAGTTACTTTGGAAAAAAAAAATTTTTTTTAGTTACTTTGGAAAAAAAATTTTTTTTTTTAGTTACTTTGGAAAAAAAAATATTTTTTTAGTTACTTTGGAAAAAAAAATATTTTTTTAGTTACTTTGGAAAAAAAAATATTTTTTTAGTTACTTTGGAAAAAAAAATATTTTTTTAGTTACTTTGGAAAAAAAATATTTTTTTAGTTACTTTGGAAAAAAAATTATTTTTTTAGTTACTTTGGAAAAAAAATTATTTTTTTAGTTACTTTGGAAAAAAAATTATTTTTTTAGTTACTTTGGAAAAAAAAATATTTTTTTAGTTACTTTGGAAAAAAAAATATTTTTTTGGTTACTTTGGAAAAAAAAATATTTTTTTAGTTACTTTGGAAAAAAAAATATTTTTTTAGTTACTTTGGAAAAAAAAATATTTTTTTAGTTACTTTGGAAAAAAAAATATTTTTTTAGTTACTTTGGAAAAAAAAATATTTTTTTAGTTACTTTGGAAAAAAAATTATTTTTTTAGTTACTTTGGAAAAAAAA
The DNA here is from genome assembly GCF_949748355.1 of Melanostigma gelatinosum. Taxonomy (NCBI): domain Eukaryota; kingdom Metazoa; phylum Chordata; class Actinopteri; order Perciformes; family Zoarcidae; genus Melanostigma; species Melanostigma gelatinosum. Next base: position 6,288 of record NW_027635008.1, read on the forward strand.
TATTTTTTTAGTTACTTTGGAAAAAAAAATATTTTTTTAGTTACTTTGGAAAAAAAAATATTTTTTTGGTTACTTTGGAAAAAAAAATATTTTTTTAGTTACTTTGGAAAAAAAAATATTTTTTTAGTTACTTTGGAAAAAAAAAATTTTTTTTAGTTACTTTGGAAAAAAAAAAAAATTTTTAGTTACTTTGGAAAAAATTTTTTTTTTTTAGTTTCTTTGGAAAAAAAAAATTTTTTTTAGTTACTTTGGAAAAAAAATTTTTTTTTTAGTTTCTTTGGAAAAAAAAATATTTTTTTAGTTACTTTGGAAAAAAAAAAATTTTTTTAGTTACTTTGGAAAAAAAAATATTTTTTTAGTTACTTTGGAAAAAAAAAATTTTTTTTAGTTACTTTGGAAAAAAAATATTTTTTTAGTTACTTTGGAAAAAAAAATATTTTTTTAGTTACTTTGGAAAAAAAAATATTTTTTTAGTTACTTTGGAAAAAAAAAATTTTTTTTAGTTACTTTGGAAAAAAATATATTTTTTTAGTTACTTTGGAAAAAAAAATATTTTTTTAGTTACTTTGGAAAAAAAAAAAATTTTTTAGTTACTTTGGAAAAAAAAATATTTTTTTAGTTACTTTGGAAAAAAAAATATTTTTTTAGTTACTTTGGAAAAAAAAATATTTTTTTAGTTACTTTGGAAAAAAAAATATTTGTTTAGTTACTTTGGAAAAAAAAATATTTTTTTAGTTACTTTGGAAAAAAAAATATTTTTTTAGTTACTTTGGAAAAAAAAAAATTTTTTTAGTTACTTTGGAAAAAAAAATATTTTTTTAGTTACTTTGGAAAAAAAAATATTTTTTTAATTACTTTGGAAAAAAAATATTTTTTTAGTTACTTTGGAAAAAAAAATATTTTTTTAGTTACTTTGGGAAAAAAAATATTTTTTTAGTTTCTTTGGAAAAAAAAAAAAATTTTTAGTTACTTTGGAAAAAAAAATATTTTTTTAGTTTCTTTGGAAAAAAATATATTTTTTTAGTTACTTTGGAAAAAAAAATATTTTTTTAGTTTCTTTGGAGAAAAAAAATATTTTTTTAGTTACTTTGGAAAAAAAAATATTTTTTTAGTTAATTTGGAAAAAAAAATATTTTTTTAGTTACTTTGGAAAAAAAAATATTTTTTTAGTTACTTTGGAAAAAAAAATATTTTTTTAGTTACTTTGGAAAAAAAAATATTTTTTTAGTTACTTTGGAAAAAAAAATATTTTTTTAGTTACTTTGGAAAAAAAATATTTTTTTAGTTACTTTGGAAAAAAAAATATTTTTTAGTTACTTTGGAAAAAAAAAATTTTTTTTAGTTACTTTGGAAAAAAAATTTTTTTTTTTTAGTTACTTTGGAAAAAAAAATATTTTTTTAGTTACTTTGGAAAAAAAAATATTTTTTTAGTTACTTTGGAAAAAAAAATATTTTTTTAGTTACTTTGGAAAAAAAAATATTTTTTTAGTTACTTTGGAAAAAAAATATTTTTTTAGTTACTTTGGAAAAAAAATTATTTTTTTAGTTACTTTGGAAAAAAAATTATTTTTTTAGTTACTTTGGAAAAAAAATTATTTTTTTAGTTACTTTGGAAAAAAAAATATTTTTTTAGTTACTTTGGAAAAAAAAATATTTTTTTGGTTACTTTGGAAAAAAAAATATTTTTTTAGTTACTTTGGAAAAAAAAATATTTTTTTAGTTACTTTGGAAAAAAATTTTTTTTTTTAGTTACTTTGGAAAAAAAAAAAAATTTTTTAGTTACTTTGGAAAAAAAAATTTTTTTTTAGTTTCTTTGGAAAAAAAAAATTTTTTTAGTTACTTTGGAAAAAAAAATTTTTTTTTAGTTTCTTTGGAAAAAAAAATATTTTTTTAGTTACTTTGGAAAAAAAAAAAATTTTTTAGTTACTTTGGAAAAAAAAATATTTTTTTAGTTACTTTGGAAAAAAAAAATTTTTTTTAGTTACTTTGGAAAAAAAATATTTTTTTAGTTACTTTGGAAAAAAAAATATTTTTTTAGTTACTTTGGAAAAAAAAAATTTTTTTTAGTTACTTTGGAAAAAAAATATTTTTTTAGTTACTTTGGAAAAAAAAATATTTTTTTAGTTACTTTGGAAAAAAAAATATTTTTTTAGTTACTTTGGAAAAAAAAATATTTTTTTAGTTACTTTGGAAAAAAAAATATTTTTTTAGTTACTTTGGAAAAAAAAATATTTTTTTAGTTACTTTGGAAAAAAAAAAATTTTTTTAGTTACTTTGGAAAAAAAAAAATTTTTTTAGTTACTTTGGAAAAAAAAATATTTTTTTAGTTACTTTGGGAAAAAAAATATTTTTTTAGTTACTTTGGAAAAAAAAATATTTTTTTAGTTTCTTTGGAAAAAAAAAATGTTTTAGTTACTTTGGAAAAAAAAATATTTTTTTAGTTTCTTTGGAAAAAAAAATATTTTTTTAGTTACTTTGGAAAAAAAAATATTTTTTTAGTTACTTTGGAAAAAAAAATATTTTTTTAGTTACTTTGGAAAAAAAATATTTTTTTAGTTACTTTGGAAAAAAAAATATTTTTTTAGTTACTTTGGAAAAAAAAATATTTTTTTAGTTACTTTGGAAAAAAAAATATTTTTTTAGTTACTTTGGAAAAAAAATTATTTTTTTAGTTACTTTGGAAAAAAAAATATTTTTTTAGTTACTTTGGGAAAAAAAATATTTTTTTAGTTACTTTGGAAAAAAAAATATTTTTTTAGTTACTTTGGAAAAAAAAATATTTTTTTAGTTACTTTGGAAAAAAAAATATTTTTTTAGTTACTTTGGAAAAAAAAAATTTTTTAGTTACTTTGGAAAAAAAAATTTTTTTTAGTTACTTTGGGAAAAAAAATATTTTTTTAGTTACTTTGGAAAAAAAAAAATTTTTTTAGTTACTTTGGAAAAAAAAATATTTTTTTAGTTTCTTTGGAAAAAAAAATTTTTTTTAGTTACTTTGGAAAAAAAAATATTTTTTAGTTACTTTGGAAAAAAAAATATTTTTTTAGTTACTTTGGAAAAAAAATAATTTTTTTAGTTACTTTGGAAAAAAAAAAAAATTTTAGTTACTTTGGAAAAAAAAATATTTTTTTAGTTTCTTTGGGAAAAAAATATTTTTTTAGTTACTTTGGAAAAAAAAAATTTTTTTAGTTACTTTGGAAAAAAAAATTTTTTTTTAGTTACTTTGGAAAAAAAAAATTTTTTTTAGTTACTTTGGAAAAAAAAATATTTTTTTAGTTACTTTGGAAAAAAAAATATTTTTTTAGGTACTTTGGAAAAAAAAATATTTTTTTAGTTACTTTGGAAAAAAAATATTTTTTTAGTTACTTTGGAAAAAAAAATATTTTTTTAGTTTCTTTGGAAAAAAAAAAAAATTTTTAGTTACTTTGGAAAAAAAAAAATTTTTTTAGTTTCTTTGGAAAAAAAAAATTTTTTTTAGTTACTTTGGAAAAAAAAATATTTTTTTAGGTACTTTGGAAAAAAAAATATTTTTTTAGTTACTTTGGAAAAAAAATATTTTTTTAGTTACTTTGGAAAAAAAAATCTTTTTTTAGTTACTTTGGAAAAAAAAATCTTTTTTTAGTTACTTTGGAAAAAAAAAAAAAATTTAGTTTCTTTGGAAAAAATTTTTTTTTTTAGTTACTTTGGAAAAAAAAAAATTTTTTTAGTTTCTTTGGAAAAAAAATTTTTTTTTAGTTACTTTGGAAAAAAAAATATTTTTTTAGTTTCTTTGGAAAAAAAAATATTTTTTTAGTTACTTTGGAAAAAAAAATATTTTTTTAGTTACTTTGGAAAAAAAAATATTTTTTTAGTTACTTTGGAAAAAAATATATTTTTTTAGTTACTTTGGAAAAAAAAATATTTTTTTAGTTACTTTGGAAAAAAAATTATTTTTTTAGTTACTTTGGAAAAAAAAATATTTTTTTAGTTACTTTGGAAAAAAAAATATTTTTTTAGTTACTTTGGAAAAAAAAATATTTTTTTAGTTACTTTGGAAAAAAAATATTTTTTTAGTTACTTTGGAAAAAAAAATTTTTTTTTAGTTACTTTGGAAAAAAAATTATTTTTTTAGTTACTTTGGAAAAAAAAATATTTTTTTAGTTACTTTGGAAAAAATAATATTTTTTTAGTTACTTTGGAAAAAAAAATATTTTTTTAGTTACTTTGGAAAAAAAAAATTTTTTTTAGTTACTTTGGAAAAAAAAAATTTTTTTAGTTACTTTGGAAAAAAAAATATTTTTTTAGTTACTTTGGAAAAAAAAAATTTTTTTTTAGTTACTTTGGAAAAAAAAATTTTTTTTTAGTTTCTTTGGAAAAAAAAAATATTTTTAGTTACTTTGGAAAAAAAAATTTTTTTTAGTTTCTTTGGAAAAAAAAATATTTTTTTAGTTACTTTGGAAAAAAAAATATTTTTTTAGTTACTTTGGAAAAAAAAATATTTTTTTAGTTACTTTGGAAAAAAAAATATTTTTTTAGTTACTTTGGAAAAAAAATATTTTTTTAGTTACTTTGGAAAAAAAAATATTTTTTTAGTTACTTTGGAAAAAAAAATATTTTTTTAGTTACTTTGGAAAAAAAAAAATTTTTTTAGTTACTTTGGAAAAAAAAATATTTTTTTAGTTACTTTGGAAAAAAAAAAATTTTTTTAGTTACTTTGGAAAAAAAAATATTTTTTTAGTTTCTTTGGAAAAAAAAAAAAAATTTTAGTTACTTTGGAAAAAAAAATATTTTTTAGTTACTTTGGAAAAAAAAATATTTTTTTAGTTACTTTGGAAAAAAAATAATTTTTTTAGTTACTTTGGAAAAAAAAAATTTTTTTTAGTTACTTTGGAAAAAAAAATATTTTTTTAGTTTCTTTGGGAAAAAAAATATTTTTTTAGTTACTTTGGAAAAAAAAAATTTTTTTAGTTACTTTGGAAAAAAAAAAATTTTTTTAGTTACTTTGGAAAAAAAAAATATTTTTTTAGTTACTTTGGAAAAAAAAATATTTTTTTAGTTACTTTGGAAAAAAAAATATTTTTTTAGGTACTTTGGAAAAAAAAATATTTTTTTAGTTACTTTGGAAAAAAAATATTTTTTTAGTTACTTTGGAAAAAAAAATATTTTTTTTGTTTCTTTGGAAAAAAAAAATTTTTTTTAGTTACTTTGGAAAAAAAAATTTTTTTTTAGTTTCTTTGGAAAAAAAAAAATTTTTTTAGTTACTTTGGAAAAAAAAATATTTTTTTAGGTACTTTGGAAAAAAAAATATTTTTTTAGTTACTTTGGAAAAAAAATATTTTTTTAGTTACTTTGGAAAAAAAAATATTTTTTTAGTTACTTTGGAAAAAAAAAATCTTTTTTTAGTTACTTTGGAAAAAAAAAAAAAATTTTAGTTTCTTTGGAAATTTTTTTTTTTTTTAGTTACTTTGGAAAAAAAAAAAAAAATTTTAGTTTCTTTGGAAAAAAAATTTTTTTTAGTTACTTTGGAAAAAAAAATATTTTTTTAGTTTCTTTGGAAAAAAAAATATTTTTTTAGTTACTTTGGAAAAAAAAATATTTTTTTAGTTACTTTGGAAAAAAAAATATTTTTTTAGTTACTTTGGAAAAAAAAATATTTTTTTAGTTACTTTGGAAAAAAAAATATTTTTTTAGTTACTTTGGAAAAAAAATTATTTTTTTAGTTACTTTGGAAAAAAAA
>NW_027635007.1:0-19000 GCF_949748355.1 Melanostigma gelatinosum
AAAGTAACTAAAAAAATATTTTTTTTTTCCAAAGTAACTAAAAAAATATTTTTTTTTCCAAAGTAACTAAAAAAATATTTTTTTTTCCAAAGTAACTAAAAAATATTTTTTTCCAAAGTAACTAAAAAAATTATTTTTTTTCCAAAGTAACTAAAAAAATATTTTTTTTTCCAAAGTAACTAAAAAAATATTTTTTTTTCCAAAGTAACTAAAAAAATATTTTTTTCCAAAGTAACTAAAAAAATATTTTTTTTTCCAAAGTAACTAAAAAAATATTTTTTTTCCAAAGTAACTAAAAAAATATTTTTTTTTCCAAAGTAACTAAAAAAATATTTTTTTTCCAAAGTAACTAAAAAAATATTTTTTTTTCCAAAGTAACTAAAAAAATATTTTTTTTTCCAAAGTAACTAAAAAAATATTTTTTTTTCCAAAGTAACTAAAAAATATTTTTTTTTCCAAAGTAACTAAAAAAATATTTTTTTTCCAAAGTAACTAAAAAAATAATTTTTTTTCCAAAGTAACTAAAAAAATATTTTTTTTTTCCAAAGTAACTAAAAAAATATTTTTTTTTCCAAAGTAACTAAAAAAATATTTTTTTTTCCAAAGTAACTAAAAAAATAAAAAATTTCCAAAGTAACTAAAAAAATATTTTTTTTTCCAAAGTAACTAAAAAAATATTTTTTTTTCCAAAGTAACTAAAAAAATATTTTTTTTTCCAAAGTAACTAAAAAAATATTTTTTTTTCCAAAGTAACTAAAAAAATATTTTTTTTCCAAAGTAACTAAAAAAATATTTTTTTTTCCAAAGTAACTAAAAAAATATTTTTTTTTCCAAAGTAACTAAAAAAATATATTTTTTTCCAAAGTAACTAAAAAAATAATTTTTTTTCCAAAGTAACTAAAAAAATATTTTTTTTTCCAAAGTAACTAAAAAAAATATATTTTTTTCCAAAGTAACTAAAAAAAATATTTTTTTTTCCAAAGTAACTAAAAAAATATTTTTTTTTCCAAAGTAACTAAAAAAATAATTTTTTTTCCAAAGTAACTAAAAAAATAATTTTTTTTCCAAAGTAACTAAAAAAATATTTTTTTTTCCAAAGTAACTAAAAAAATATTTTTTTTTCCAAAGTAACTAAAAAAGTAACTTTTTTTCCAAAGTAACTAAAAAAATATTTTTTTTTCCAAAGTAACTAAAAAAATATATTTTTTTCCAAAGTAACTAAAAAAATATATTTTTTTCCAAAGTAACTAAAAAAATATTTTTTTTTCCAAAGTAACTAAAAAAAATTTTTTTTTTCCAAAGTAACTAAAAAAATATTTTTTTTTCCAAAGTAACTAAAAAAAAATTTTTTTTTCCAAAGTAACTAAAAAAATATTTTTTTTTCCAAAGTAACTAAAAAAATATATTTTTTTCCAAAGTAACTAAAAAAATATTTTTTTTTCCAAAGTAACTAAAAAAATATTTTTTTTTCCAAAGTAACTAAAAAAATATTTTTTTTTCCAAAGTAACTAAAAAAATATTTTTTTTTCCAAAGTAACTAAAAAAATTTTTTTTTTTCCAAAGTAACTAAAAAAATATTTTTTTTTCCAAAGTAACTAAAAAAAATATTTTTTTTTCCAAAGTAACTAAAAAAATATTTTTTTTTCCAAAGTAACTAAAAAAATATTTTTTTTTCCAAAGTAACTAAAAAAATATTTTTTTTCCCAAAGTAACTAAAAAAATATTTTTTTTTCCAAAGTAACTAAAAAAATATTTTTTTTCCAAAGCAACTAAAAAAATATTTTTTTTTCCAAAGTAACTAAAAATTTTTTTTTTTTTCCAAAGTAACTAAAAAAATTTTTTTTTTTCCAAAGTAACTAAAAAATTTTTTTTTTTCCAAAGTAACTAAAAAAAAAAAATTTTTTCCAAAGTAACTAAAAAAAAATTTTTTTTTCCAAAGTAACTAAAAAAAAATATTTTTTTCCAAAGTAACTAAAAAAATATTTTTTTTTCCAAAGTAACTAAAAAAATATTTTTTTTTCCAAAGTAACTAAAAAAATATTTTTTTTTCCAAAGTAACTAAAAAAATATATTTTTTTCCAAAGTAACTAAAAAAAAAATTTTTTTTCCAAAGTAACTAAAAAAATATATTTTTTTCCAAAGTAACTAAAAAAGTAACTTTTTTTCCAAAGTAACTAAAAAAATATTTTTTTTTCCAAAGTAACTAAAAAAATATTTTTTTTTCCAAAGTAACTAAAAAAATATTTTTTTTTCCAAAGTAACTAAAAAAATATTTTTTTTTCCAAAGTAACTAAAAAAATTAATTTTTTTCCAAAGTAACTAAAAAAATAAATTTTTTTCCAAAGTAACTAAAAAAATATTTTTTTTTCCAAAGTAACTAAAAAAATATTTTTTTTTCCAAAGTAACTAAAAAAATATATTTTTTTCCAAAGTAACTAAAAAAATAATTTTTTTTCCAAAGTAACTAAAAAAATATTTTTTTTTCCAAAGTAACTAAAAAAATATTTTTTTTTCCAAAGTAACTAAAAAAAATATTTTTTTTCCAAAGTAACTAAAAAAATATTTTTTTTTCCAAAGTAACTAAAAAAATAATTTTTTTTCCAAAGTAACTAAAAAAATAATTTTTTTTCCAAAGTAACTAAAAAAATATTTTTTTTTCCAAAGTAACTAAAAAAATATTTTTTTTTCCAAAGTAACTAAAAAAGTAACTTTTTTTCCAAAGTAACTAAAAAAATATTTTTTTTTCCAAAGTAACTAAAAAAATATATTTTTTTCCAAAGTAACTAAAAAAATATTTTTTTTTCCAAAGTAACTAAAAAAATATATTTTTTTCCAAAGTAACTAAAAAAATATTTTTTTTTCCAAAGTAACTAAAAAAAAATTTTTTTTTCCAAAGTAACTAAAAAAAATTTTTTTTTTCCAAAGTAACTAAAAAAATATTTTTTTTTCCAAAGTAACTAAAAAAATATATTTTTTTCCAAAGTAACTAAAAAAATATTTTTTTTTCCAAAGTAACTAAAAAAATATTTTTTTTCCCAAAGTAACTAAAAAAATATTTTTTTTTCCAAAGTAACTAAAAAAATTTTTTTTTTTCCAAAGTAACTAAAAAAATATTTTTTTTTCCAAAGTAACTAAAAAAATATTTTTTTTTCCAAAGTAACTAAAAAAAATATTTTTTTTCCAAAGTAACTAAAAAAATATTTTTTTTTCCAAAGTAACTAAAAAAATATTTTTTTTTCCAAAGTAACTAAAAAAATATTTTTTTTCCCAAAGTAACTAAAAAAATTTTTTTTTTTCCAAAGTAACTAAAAAAATATTTTTTTTCCAAAGCAACTAAAAAAATATTTTTTTTTCCAAAGTAACTAAAAAAATTTTTTTTTTTCCAAAGTAACTAAAAAAATTTTTTTTTTTCCAAAGTAACTAAAAAATTTATTTTTTTTCCAAAGTAACTAAAAAAAAAAAATTTTTTCCAAAGTAACTAAAAAAAAAATTTTTTTTCCAAAGTAACTAAAAAAATATATTTTTTTCCAAAGTAACTAAAAAAATATTTTTTTTTCCAAAGTAACTAAAAAAATATTTTTTTTTCCAAAGTAATTAAAAAAATATTTTTTTTCCAAAGTAACTAAAAAAATATTTTTTTTTCCAAAGTAACTAAAAAAATTTTTTTTTTTCCAAAGTAACTAAAAAAATATATTTTTTTCCAAAGTAACTAAAAAAATATTTTTTTTTCCAAAGTAACTAAAAAAATAATTTTTTTTCCAAAGTAACTAAAAAAATAATTTTTTTTCCAAAGTAACTAAAAAAATATTTTTTTTTTCCAAAGTAACTAAAAAAATATTTTTTTTTCCAAAGTAACTAAAAAAATATTTTTTTTTCCAAAGTAACTAAAAAAATATTTTTTTTTCCAAAGTAACTAAAAAAATATTTTTTTTTCCAAAGTAACTAAAAAAATAATTTTTTTTCCAAAGTAACTAAAAAAATATTTTTTTTCCCAAAGTAACTAAAAAAATATTTTTTTTCCCAAAGTAACTAAAAAAATATTTTTTTTTCCAAAGTAACTAAAAAAATATTTTTTTTCCAAAGCAACTAAAAAAATATTTTTTTTTCCAAAGTAACTAAAAATTTTTTTTTTTTTCCAAAGTAACTAAAAATTTTTTTTTTTTTCCAAAGTAACTAAAAAATTTATTTTTTTTCCAAAGTAACTAAAAAAAAAAAATTTTTTCCAAAGTAACTAAAAAAATATTTTTTTTTCCAAAGTAACTAAAAAAATATATTTTTTTCCAAAGTAACTAAAAAAATATTTTTTTTTCCAAAGTAACTAAAAAAATATATTTTTTTCCAAAGTAACTAAAAAAATATATTTTTTTCCAAAGTAACTAAAAAAATATTTTTTTTTCCAAAGTAACTAAAAAAATATTTTTTTTTCCAAAGTAACTAAAAAAATATTTTTTTTTCCAAAGTAACTAAAAAATTTTTTTTTTTTCCAAAGTAACTAAAAAAATTTTTTTTTTTCCAAAGTAACTAAAAAAATATTTTTTTTTCCAAAGTAACTAAAAAAAATATTTTTTTTTCCAAAGTAACTAAAAAAATATTTTTTTTTCCAAAGTAACTAAAAAAATATTTTTTTTTCCAAAGTAACTAAAAAATTTTTTTTTTCCCAAAGTAACTAAAAAAATATTTTTTTTTCCAAAGTAACTAAAAAAATATTTTTTTTCCAAAGCAACTAAAAACATATTTTTTTTTCCAAAGTAACTAAAAAATTTTTTTTTTTTCCAAAGTAACTAAAAAAATTTTTTTTTTTCCAAAGTAACTAAAAAAATTTTTTTTTTTCCAAAGTAACTAAAAAATTTTTTTTTTTTCCAAAGTAACTAAAAAAAAATTTTTTTTTTCCAAAGTAACTAAAAAAATATATTTTTTTCCAAAGTAACTAAAAAAATATTTTTTTTTCCAAAGTAACTAAAAAAATATTTTTTTTTCCAAAGTAACTAAAAAAATATTTTTTTTTTCCAAAGTAACTAAAAAAATATTTTTTTTTTCCAAAGTAACTAAAAAAATAATTTTTTTTCCAAAGTAACTAAAAAAATATTTTTTTTCCCAAAGTAACTAAAAAAATATTTTTTTTCCCAAAGTAACTAAAAAAATATTTTTTTTTCCAAAGTAACTAAAAAAATATTTTTTTTTCCAAAGTAACTAAAAAAATATTTTTTTTTCCAAAGTAACTAAAAAAGTAACTTTTTTTCCAAAGTAACTAAAAAAATATTTTTTTTTCCAAAGTAACTAAAAAAATATATTTTTTTCCAAAGTAACTAAAAAAATATTTTTTTTTCCAAAGTAACTAAAAAAATATTTTTTTTTCCAAAGTAACTAAAAAAAAAATTTTTTTTCCAAAGTAACTAAAAAAATTTTTTTTTTCCAAAGTAACTAAAAAAATTTTTTTTTTTCCAAAGTAACTAAAAAATTTATTTTTTTTCCAAAGTAACTAAAAAAAAATTTTTTTTTCCAAAGTAACTAAAAAAAAATTTTTTTTTCCAAAGTAACTAAAAAAATATATTTTTTTCCAAAGTAACTAAAAAAATATTTTTTTTTCCAAAGTAACTAAAAAAATATTTTTTTTTCCAAAGTAACTAAAAAAATATTTTTTTTTCCAAAGTAACTAAAAAAATTTTTTTTTTTCCAAAGTAACTAAAAAAAATTTTTTTTTTCCAAAGTAACTAAAAATTTTTTTTTTTTTCCAAAGTAACTAAAAAAATATTTTTTTTTCCAAAGTAACTAAAAAAAATATTTTTTTTTCCAAAGTAACTAAAAAAATATTTTTTTTTCCAAAGTAACTAAAAAAATATTTTTTTTTCCAAAGTAACTAAAAAAATATTTTTTTTTCCAAAGTAACTAAAAAAATATTTTTTTTTCCAAAGTAACTAAAAAAATATTTTTTTTTCCAAAGTAACTAAAAAAATATTTTTTTTTCCAAAGAAACTAAAAAAATATTTTTTTTTCCAAAGTAACTAAAAAAATATTTTTTTCCAAAGAAACTAAAAAAAAAAATTTTTTTCCAAAGAAACTAAAAAAATATTTTTTTTTCCAAAGTAACTAAAAAAAATATTTTTTTTTCCAAAGTAACTAAAAAAATATTTTTTTTTCCAAAGTAACTAAAAAAATATTTTTTTTTCCAAAGTAACTAAAAAAATATTTTTTTTTCCAAAGTAACTAAAAAAATATTTTTTTTTCCAAAGTAACTAAAAAAATATTTTTTTTTCCAAAGTAACTAAAAAAGTAACTTTTTTTCCATAGTAACTAAAAAAATATTTTTTTTTCCAAAGTAACTAAAAAAATATTTTTTTTTCCAAAGTAACTAAAAAAATATTTTTTTTTCCAAAGTAACTAAAAAAATATTTTTTTTTCCAAAGAAACTAAAAAAATATTTTTTTTTCCAAAGTAACTAAAAAAATTTTTTTTTCCAAAGAAACTAAAAAAAAAAATTTTTTTCCAAAGAAACTAAAAAAATATTTTTTTTTCCAAAGTAACTAAAAAAATATTTTTTTTTCCAAAGTAACTAAAAAAAATATTTTTTTTCCAAAGTAACTAAAAAAATATTTTTTTTTCCAAAGTAACTAAAAAAATAATTTTTTTTCCAAAGTAACTAAAAAAATAATTTTTTTTCCAAAGTAACTAAAAAAATATTTTTTTTTCCAAAGTAACTAAAAAAATATTTTTTTTTCCAAAGTAACTAAAAAAGTAACTTTTTTTCCAAAGTAACTAAAAAATTTTTTTTTTTTCCAAAGTAACTAAAAAAAATTTTTTTTCCAAAGTAACTAAAAAAAATTTTTTTTTTCCAAAGTAACTAAAAAAATATATTTTTTTCCAAAGTAACTAAAAAAATATTTTTTTTTCCAAAGTAACTAAAAAAAAATTTTTTTTTCCAAAGTAACTAAAAAAATATTTTTTTTCCAAAGTAACTAAAAAAATATTTTTTTTTCCAAAGTAACTAAAAAAAATTTTTTTTTTCCAAAGTAACTAAAAAAATATATTTTTTTCCAAAGTAACTAAAAAAAAATTTTTTTTTCCAAAGTAACTAAAAAATTTTTTTTTTCCAAAGTAACTAAAAATTTTTTTTTTTTTCCAAAGTAACTAAAAAAATATTTTTTTTCCAAAGTAACTAAAAAAAATATTTTTTTTTCCAAAGTAACTAAAAAAATATTTTTTTTTCCAAAGTAACTAAAAAAATATTTTTTTTTCCAAAGTAACTAAAAAAATATTTTTTTTTCCAAAGTAACTAAAAAAATATTTTTTTTTCCAAAGTAACTAAAAAAATATTTTTTTTTCCAAAGTAACTAAAAAAGTAACTTTTTTTCCATAGTAACTAAAAAAATATTTTTTTTTCCAAAGTAACTAAAAAAATATTTTTTTTTCCAAAGTAACTAAAAAAATATTTTTTTTTCCAAAGTAACTAAAAAAATATTTTTTTTTCCAAAGTAACTAAAAAAAAATTTTTTTTTCCAAAGTAACTAAAAAAATATTTTTTTTTCCAAAGAAACTAAAAAAATATTTTTTTTTCCAAAGTAACTAAAAAAAATTTTTTTTCCAAAGAAACTAAAAAAAAAATTTTTTTCCAAAGAAACTAAAAAAATATTTTTTTTTCCAAAGTAACTAAAAAAATATTTTTTTTTCCAAAGTAACTAAAAAAAATATTTTTTTTCCAAAGTAACTAAAAAAATATTTTTTTTTCCAAAGTAACTAAAAAAATAATTTTTTTTCCAAAGTAACTAAAAAAATAATTTTTTTTCCAAAGTAACTAAAAAAATATTTTTTTTTCCAAAGTAACTAAAAAAATATTTTTTTTTCCAAAGTAACTAAAAAAGTAACTTTTTTTCCAAAGTAACTAAAAAATTTTTTTTTTTTCCAAAGTAACTAAAAAATTTTTTTTTTCCAAAGTAACTAAAAAAAATTTTTTTTTTCCAAAGTAACTAAAAAAATATATTTTTTTCCAAAGTAACTAAAAAAATATTTTTTTTTCCAAAGTAACTAAAAAAATATTTTTTTTTCCAAAGTAACTAAAAAAATATTTTTTTTCCAAAGTAACTAAAAAAATATTTTTTTTTCCAAAGTAACTAAAAAAATTTTTTTTTTTCCAAAGTAACTAAAAAAATATATTTTTTTCCAAAGTAACTAAAAAAATATTTTTTTTTCCAAAGTAACTAAAAAAATAATTTTTTTTCCAAAGTAACTAAAAAAATAATTTTTTTTCCAAAGTAACTAAAAAAATATTTTTTTTTTCCAAAGTAACTAAAAAAATATTTTTTTTTCCAAAGTAACTAAAAAAATATTTTTTTTTCCAAAGTAACTAAAAAAATATATTTTTTTCCAAAGTAACTAAAAAAATATTTTTTTTTCCAAAGTAACTAAAAAAATATATTTTTTTCCAAAGTAACTAAAAAAATATTTTTTTTTCCAAAGTAACTAAAAAAATATTTTTTTTTCCAAAGTAACTAAAAAAAAATTTTTTTTCCAAAGTAACTAAAAAAATATTTTTTTTTCCAAAGTAACTAAAAAAATATATTTTTTTCCAAAGTAACTAAAAAAATATTTTTTTTTCCAAAGTAACTAAAAATATATATTTTTTTCCAAAGTAACTAAAAAAATATTTTTTTTTCCAAAGTAACTAAAAAAATTTTTTTTTTTCCAAAGTAACTAAAAAAATATTTTTTTTTCCAAAGTAACTAAAAAAATATTTTTTTTTCCAAAGTAACTAAAAAAAATATTTTTTTTTCCAAAGTAACTAAAAAAATATTTTTTTTTCCAAAGTAACTAAAAAAATATTTTTTTTTCCAAAGTAACTAAAAAAATATTTTTTTTCCCAAAGTAACTAAAAAAATATTTTTTTTTCCAAAGTAACTAAAAAAATATTTTTTTTCCAAAGCAACTAAAAAAATATTTTTTTTTCCAAAGTAACTAAAAAATTTTTTTTTTTTCCAAAGTAACTAAAAAAATTTTTTTTTTTCCAAAGTAACTAAAAAATTTTTTTTTTTTCCAAAGTAACTAAAAAAAAAATTTTTTTTCCAAAGTAACTAAAAAAAAATTTTTTTTTCCAAAGTAACTAAAAAAAAATATTTTTTTCCAAAGTAACTAAAAAAATTTTTTTTTTTCCAAAGTAACTAAAAAAATATTTTTTTTTCCAAAGTAACTAAAAAAATATTTTTTTTTCCAAAGTAACTAAAAAAATTTTTTTTTTTCCAAAGTAACTAAAAAAAAATTTTTTTTTCCAAAGTAACTAAAAAAATTTTTTTTTTTCCAAAGTAACTAAAAAAATATTTTTTTTTCCAAAGTAACTAAAAAAAATATTTTTTTTTCCAAAGTAACTAAAAAAATATTTTTTTTTCCAAAGTAACTAAAAAAATATTTTTTTTTCCAAAGTAACTAAAAAAATATTTTTTTTTCCAAAGTAACTAAAAAAATATTTTTTTTTCCAAAGTAACTAAAAAAATATTTTTTTTTCCAAAGTAACTAAAAAAATATTTTTTTTTCCAAAGTAACTAAAAAAATATTTTTTTTCCAAAGTAACTAAAAAAATATTTTTTTTTCCAAAGTAACTAAAAAAATATTTTTTTTTCCAAAGTAACTAAAAAAATATTTTTTTTTCCAAAGTAACTAAAAAAATATTTTTTTTTCCAAAGTAACTAAAAAAGTAACTTTTTTTCCATAGTAACTAAAAAAATATTTTTTTTTCCAAAGTAACTAAAAAAATATTTTTTTTTCCAAAGTAACTAAAAAAATATTTTTTTTTCCAAAGTAACTAAAAAAATATTTTTTTTTCCAAAGAAACTAAAAAAATATTTTTTTTTCCAAAGTAACTAAAAAAAATTTTTTTTCCAAAGAAACTAAAAAAAAAATTTTTTTTCCAAAGAAACTAAAAAAATATTTTTTTTCCAAAGTAACTAAAAAAATATTTTTTTTTCCAAAGTAACTAAAAAAAATATTTTTTTTCCAAAGTAACTAAAAAAATATTTTTTTTTCCAAAGTAACTAAAAAAATAATTTTTTTTCCAAAGTAACTAAAAAAATAATTTTTTTTCCAAAGTAACTAAAAAAATATTTTTTTTTCCAAAGTAACTAAAAAAATATTTTTTTTTCCAAAGTAACTAAAAAAGTAACTTTTTTTCCAAAGTAACTAAAAAATTTTTTTTTTTTCCAAAGTAACTAAAAAAATTTTTTTTTCCAAAGTAACTAAAAAAAATTTTTTTTTTCCAAAGTAACTAAAAAAATATATTTTTTTCCAAAGTAACTAAAAAAATATTTTTTTTTCCAAAGTAACTAAAAAAATATTTTTTTTTCCAAAGTAACTAAAAAAATATTTTTTTTCCAAAGTAACTAAAAAAATATTTTATTTTCCAAAGTAACTAAAAATTTTTTTTTTTTTCCAAAGTAACTAAAAAAATATATTTTTTTCCAAAGTAACTAAAAAAATATTTTTTTTTCCAAAGTAACTAAAAAAATAATTTTTTTTCCAAAGTAACTAAAAAAATAATTTTTTTTCCAAAGTAACTAAAAAAATATTTTTTTTTTCCAAAGTAACTAAAAAAATATTTTTTTTTCCAAAGTAACTAAAAAAATATTTTTTTTTCCAAAGTAACTAAAAAAATATATTTTTTTCCAAAGTAACTAAAAAAATATTTTTTTTTCCAAAGTAACTAAAAAAATATATTTTTTTCCAAAGTAACTAAAAAAATATTTTTTTTTCCAAAGTAACTAAAAAAATATTTTTTTTTCCAAAGTAACTAAAAAAAAATTTTTTTTTCCAAAGTAACTAAAAAAATATTTTTTTTTCCAAAGTAACTAAAAAAATATATTTTTTTCCAAAGTAACTAAAAAAATATTTTTTTTTCCAAAGTAACTAAAAAAATATATTTTTTTCCAAAGTAACTAAAAAAATATTTTTTTTTCCAAAGTAACTAAAAAAATATTTTTTTTTCCAAAGTAACTAAAAAAATATATTTTTTTCCAAAGTAACTAAAAAAATATTTTTTTTTCCAAAGTAACTAAAAAAAATATTTTTTTTTCCAAAGTAACTAAAAAAATATTTTTTTTTCCAAAGTAACTAAAAAAATATTTTTTTTTCCAAAGTAACTAAAAAAATATTTTTTTTCCCAAAGTAACTAAAAAAATATTTTTTTTTCCAAAGTAACTAAAAAAATATTTTTTTTCCAAAGCAACTAAAAAAATATTTTTTTTTCCAAAGTAACTAAAAATTTTTTTTTTTTCCAAAGTAACTAAAAAAAAATTTTTTTTTCCAAAGTAACTAAAAAAATTTTTTTTTTTCCAAAGTAACTAAAAAAAAATATTTTTTTCCAAAGTAACTAAAAAAATATTTTTTTTTCCAAAGTAACTAAAAAATTTTTTTTTTTTCCAAAGTAACTAAAAAAATTTTTTGTTTTCCAAAGTAACTAAAAAAATTTTTTTTTTTCCAAAGTAACTAAAAAAATATTTTTTTTTCCAAAGTAACTAAAAAAAATATTTTTTTTTCCAAAGTAACTAAAAAAATATTTTTTTTTCCAAAGTAACTAAAAAAATATTTTTTTTTCCAAAGTAACTAAAAAAATATTTTTTTTTCCAAAGTAACTAAAAAAATATTTTTTTTTCCAAAGTAACTAAAAAAATATTTTTTTTTCCAAAGTAACTAAAAAAGTAACTTTTTTTCCATAGTAACTAAAAAAATATTTTTTTTTCCAAAGTAACTAAAAAAATATTTTTTTTCCCAAAGTAACTAAAAAAATATTTTTTTTTCCAAAGTAACTAAAAAAATATTTTTTTTTCCAAAGAAACTAAAAAAATATTTTTTTTTCCAAAGTAACTAAAAAAAATTTTTTTTCCAAAGAAACTAAAAAAAAAATTTTTTTTCCAAAGAAACTAAAAAAATATTTTTTTTTCCAAAGTAACTAAAAAAATATTTTTTTTTCCAAAGTAACTAAAAAAAATATTTTTTTTTCCAAAGTAACTAAAAAAATATTTTTTTTTCCAAAGTAACTAAAAAAATAATTTTTTTTCCAAAGTAACTAAAAAAATAATTTTTTTTCCAAAGTAACTAAAAAAATATTTTTTTTTCCAAAGTAACTAAAAAAATATTTTTTTTTCCAAAGTAACTAAAAAAGTAACTTTTTTTCCAAAGTAACTAAAAAAATATTTTTTTTTCCAAAGTAACTAAAAAAATAATTTTTTTTCCAAAGTAACTAAAAAAATATTTTTTTTCCAAAGTAACTAAAAAAATAATTTTTTTTCCAAAGTAACTAAAAAAATATTTTTTTTTCCAAAGTAACTAAAAAAATAAATTTTTTTCCAAAGTAACTAAAAAAATATTTTTTTTTCCAAAGTAACTAAAAAAATATTTTTTTTTCCAAAGTAACTAAAAAAATATTTTTTTTTCCAAAGTAACTAAAAAAATATTTTTTTTTCCAAAGTAACTAAAAAAATATTTTTTTTCCCAAAGTAACTAAAAAAATATTTTTTTTTCCAAAGTAACTAAAAAAATATTTTTTTTCCAAAGCAACTAAAAATTTTTTTTTTTTTCCAAAGTAACTAAAAAAATATTTTTTTTTCCAAAGTAACTAAAAAAATTTTTTTTTTCCAAAGTAACTAAAAAAATATTTTATTTTCCAAAGTAACTAAAAAAATATTTTTTTTTCCAAAGTAACTAAAAAAATATTTTTTTTTCCAAAGTAACTAAAAAAATATTTTTTTTTCCAAAGTAACTAAAAAAATATTTTTTTTTCCAAAGTAACTAAAAAAATATTTTTTTTTCCAAAGTAAATAAAAAAATATTTTTTTTTCCAAAGTAACTAAAAAAATATTTTTTTTTCCAAAGTAACTAAAAAAAATATTTTTTTTTCCAAAGTAACTAAAAAAATATTTTTTTTTCCAAAGTAACTAAAAAAATATTTTTTTTTCCAAAGTAACTAAAAAAATATTTTTTTTTCCAAAGTAACTAAAAAAATATTTTTTTTCCAAAGTAACTAAAAAAATTATTTTTTTTCCAAAGTAACTAAAAAAATATTTTTTTTTCCAAAGTAACTAAAAAAATATTTTTTTTTCCAAAGTAACTAAAAAAATATTTTTTTTTCCAAAGTAACTAAAAAAATATTTTTTTTTCCAAAGTAACTAAAAAAATATTTTTTTTTCCAAAGTAACTAAAAAAATATTTTTTTTTCCAAAGTAACTAAAAAAATATTTTATTTTCCAAAGTAACTAAAAAAATATTTTTTTTTCCAAAGTAACTAAAAAAATATTTTTTTTTCCAAAGTAACTAAAAAAATATTTTATTTTCCAAAGTAACTAAAAAAATATTTTATTTTCCAAAGTAACTAAAAAAATATTTTTTTTTCCAAAGTAACTAAAAAAATATTTTTTTTCCAAAGTAACTAAAAAAATATTTTTTTTTCCAAAGTAACTAAAAAAATATTTTTTTTTCCAAAGTAACTAAAAAAATATTTTTTTTTCCAAAGTAACTAAAAAAATATTTTTTTTTCCAAAGTAACTAAAAAAATAATTTTTTTTCCAAAGTAACTAAAAAAATAAAAAAATTTCCAAAGTAACTAAAAAAATATATTTTTTTTCCAAAGTAACTAAAAAAATATTTTTTTTCCAAAGTAACTAAAAAAATATTTTTTTTTCCAAAGTAACTAAAAAAATAAAAAATTTTCCAAAGTAACTAAAAAAATATTTTTTTTTCCAAAGTAACTAAAAAAATATTTTTTTTTCCAAAGTAACTAAAAAAATATTTTTTTTTCCAAAGTAACTAAAAAAATATTTTTTTTTCCAAAGTAACTAAAAAAATAATTTTTTTTCCAAAGTAACTAAAAAAATATATTTTTTTCCAAAGTAACTAAAAAAATAATTTTTTTTCCAAAGTAACTAAAAAAATATTTTTTTTTCCAAAGTAACTAAAAAAATATATTTTTTTCCAAAGTAACTAAAAAAAATATTTTTTTTTCCAAAGTAACTAAAAAAATATTTTTTTTTCCAAAGTAACTAAAAAAATAATTTTTTTTCCAAAGTAACTAAAAAAATAATTTTTTTTCCAAAGTAACTAAAAAAATATTTTTTTTTCCAAAGTAACTAAAAAAATATTTTTTTTTCCAAAGTAACTAAAAAAGTAACTTTTTTTCCAAAGTAACTAAAAAAATATTTTTTTTTCCAAAGTAACTAAAAAAATATATTTTTTTCCAAAGTAACTAAAAAAATATTTTTTTTTCCAAAGTAACTAAAAAAATATTTTTTTTTCCAAAGTAACTAAAAAAAATATTTTTTTTCCAAAGTAACTAAAAAAATATTTTTTTTTCCAAAGTAACTAAAAAAAAATTTTTTTTTCCAAAGTAACTAAAAAAATATTTTTTTTTCCAAAGTAACTAAAAAAATATATTTTTTTCCAAAGTAACTAAAAAAATATTTTTTTTTCCAAAGTAACTAAAAAAATTTTTTTTTTTCCAAAGTAACTAAAAAAATATTTTTTTTTCCAAAGTAACTAAAAAAAATTTTTTTTTTCCAAAGTAACTAAAAAAATATTTTTTTTTCCAAAGTAACTAAAAAAATATTTTTTTTTCCAAAGTAACTAAAAAAAATATTTTTTTTTCCAAAGTAACTAAAAAAATATTTTTTTTTCCAAAGTAACTAAAAAAATATTTTTTTTTCCAAAGTAACTAAAAAAATATTTTTTTTCCCAAAGTAACTAAAAAAATATTTTTTTTTCCAAAGTAACTAAAAAAATATTTTTTTTCCAAAGCAACTAAAAAAATATTTTTTTTTCCAAAGTAACTAAAAATTTTTTTTTTTTCCAAAGTAACTAAAAAATTTTTTTTTTTTCCAAAGTAACTAAAAATTTTTTTTTTTTTCCAAAGTAACTAAAAAAAAAAATTTTTTTCCAAAGTAACTAAAAAAAAATTTTTTTTTCCAAAGTAACTAAAAAAATATATTTTTTTCCAAAGTAACTAAAAAAAAATTTTTTTTTCCAAAGTAACTAAAAAAATATTTTTTTTTCCAAAGTAACTAAAAAAATATTTTTTTTTCCAAAGTAACTAAAAATATATATTTTTTTCCAAAGTAACTAAAAAAAAATTTTTTTTTCCAAAGTAACTAAAAAAATATTTTTTTTTCCAAAGTAACTAAAAAAGTAACTTTTTTTCCAAAGTAACTAAAAAAATATTTTTTTTTCCAAAGTAACTAAAAAAATATTTTTTTTTCCAAAGTAACTAAAAAAATATTTTTTTTTCCAAAGTAACTAAAAAAATATTTTTTTTTCCAAAGTAACTAAAAAAATTAATTTTTTTCCAAAGTAACTAAAAAAATAAATTTTTTTCCAAAGTAACTAAAAAAATATTTTTTTTTCCAAAGTAACTAAAAAAATATTTTTTTTTCCAAAGTAACTAAAAAAATATATTTTTTTCCAAAGTAACTAAAAAAATAATTTTTTTTCCAAAGTAACTAAAAAAATATTTTTTTTTCCAAAGTAACTAAAAAAATATTTTTTTTTCCAAAGTAACTAAAAAAAATATTTTTTTTCCAAAGTAACTAAAAAAATATTTTTTTTTCCAAAGTAACTAAAAAAATAATTTTTTTTCCAAAGTAACTAAAAAAATAATTTTTTTTCCAAAGTAACTAAAAAAATATTTTTTTTTCCAAAGTAACTAAAAAAATATTTTTTTTTCCAAAGTAACTAAAAAAGTAACTTTTTTTCCAAAGTAACTAAAAAAATATTTTTTTTTCCAAAGTAACTAAAAAAATATATTTTTTTCCAAAGTAACTAAAAAAATATTTTTTTTTCCAAAGTAACTAAAAAAATATTTTTTTTTCCAAAGTAACTAAAAAAATATTTTTTTTTCCAAAGTAACTAAAAAAATATTTTTTTTTCCAAAGTAACTAAAAAAAATTTTTTTTTTCCAAAGTAACTAAAAAAATATTTTTTTTTCCAAAGTAACTAAAAAAATATATTTTTTTCCAAAGTAACTAAAAAAATATTTTTTTTTCCAAAGTAACTAAAAAAATATTTTTTTTTCCAAAGTAACTAAAAAAATATTTTTTTTTCCAAAGTAACTAAAAAAATTTTTTTTTTTCCAAAGTAACTAAAAAAATATTTTTTTTTCCAAAGTAACTAAAAAAATATTTTTTTTTCCAAAGTAACTAAAAAAAATATTTTTTTTTCCAAAGTAACTAAAAAAATATTTTTTTTTCCAAAGTAACTAAAAAAATATTTTTTTTTCCAAAGTAACTAAAAAAATATTTTTTTTCCCAAAGTAACTAAAAAAATATTTTTTTTTCCAAAGTAACTAAAAAAATATTTTTTTTCCAAAGCAACTAAAAAAATATTTTTTTTTCCAAAGTAACTAAAAATTTTTTTTTTTTTCCAAAGTAACTAAAAAAAATTTTTTTTTTCCAAAGTAACTAAAAAATTTATTTTTTTTCCAAAGTAACTAAAAAAAAAAATTTTTTTCCAAAGTAACTAAAAAAAAAAATTTTTTTCCAAAGTAACTAAAAAAATATATTTTTTTCCAAAGTAACTAAAAAAATATTTTTTTTTCCAAAGTAACTAAAAAAATATTTTTTTTTCCAAAGTAACTAAAAAAATATTTTTTTTCCAAAGTAACTAAAAAAATATTTTTTTTTCCAAAGTAACTAAAAAAAAATTTTTTTTCTAAAGTAACTAAAAAAATATATTTTTTTCCAAAGTAACTAAAAAAATATTTTTTTTTCCAAAGTAACTAAAAAAATAATTTTTTTTCCAAAGTAACTAAAAAAATAATTTTTTTTCCAAAGTAACTAAAAAAATATTTTTTTTTTCCAAAGTAACTAAAAAAATATTTTTTTTTCCAAAGTAACTAAAAAAATATTTTTTTTTCCAAAGTAACTAAAAAAATATTTTTTTTTCCAAAGTAACTAAAAAAATATTTTTTTTTCCAAAGTAACTAAAAAAATAATTTTTTTTCCAAAGTAACTAAAAAAATATTTTTTTTTCCAAAGTAACTAAAAAAATATTTTTTTTCCCAAAGTAACTAAAAAAATATTTTTTTTTCCAAAGTAACTAAAAAAATATTTTTTTTCCAAAGCAACTAAAAAAATATTTTTTTTTCCAAAGTAACTAAAAATTTTTTTTTTTTTCCAAAGTAACTAAAAACATTTTTTTTTTTTCCAAAGTAACTAAAAAATTTATTTTTTTTCCAAAGTAACTAAAAAAAAAAAATTTTTTCCAAAGTAACTAAAAAAATATATTTTTTTCCAAAGTAACTAAAAAAATATATTTTTTTCCAAAGTAACTAAAAAAATATTTTTTTTTCCAAAGTAACTAAAAAAATATATTTTTTTCCAAAGTAACTAAAAAAATATATTTTTTTCCAAAGTAACTAAAAAAATATTTTTTTTTCCAAAGTAACTAAAAAAATATTTTTTTTTCCAAAGTAACTAAAAAAATATTTTTTTTTCCAAAGTAACTAAAAAATTTTTTTTTTTTCCAAAGTAACTAAAAAAATATTTTTTTTTCCAAAGTAACTAAAAAAATATTTTTTTTTCCAAAGTAACTAAAAAAAATATTTTTTTTTCCAAAGTAACTAAAAAAATATTTTTTTTTCCAAAGTAACTAAAAAAATATTTTTTTTTCCAAAGTAACTAAAAAAATATTTTTTTTCCCAAAGTAACTAAAAAAATATTTTTTTTTCCAAAGTAACTAAAAAAATATTTTTTTTCCAAAGCAACTAAAAAAATATTTTTTTTTCCAAAGTAACTAAAAAAATTTTTTTTTTTCCAAAGTAACTAAAAAAAATTTTTTTTTCCAAAGTAACTAAAAAAATTTTTTTTTTTCCAAAGTAACTAAAAAAAAATTTTTTTTTCCAAAGTAACTAAAAAAAATTTTTTTTTTCCAAAGTAACTAAAAAAATATATTTTTTTCCAAAGTAACTAAAAAAATATTTTTTTTTCTAAAGTAACTAAAAAAATATTTTTTTTTCCAAAGTAACTAAAAAAATATTTTTTTTTCCAAAGTAACTAAAAAAATATTTTTTTTTTCCAAAGTAACTAAAAAAATAATTTTTTTTCCAAAGTAACTAAAAAAATATTTTTTTTTCCAAAGTAACTAAAAAAATATTTTTTTTCCCAAAGTAACTAAAAAAATATTTTTTTTTCCAAAGTAACTAAAAAAATATTTTTTTTCCAAAGCAACTAAAAAAATATTTTTTTTTCCAAAGTAACTAAAAAAATTTTTTTTTTTCCAAAGTAACTAAAAAAAAATTTTTTTTTCCAAAGTAACTAAAAAAATATTTTTTTTTCCAAAGTAACTAAAAAAATATATTTTTTTCCAAAGTAACTAAAAAAATATTTTTTTTTCCAAAGTAACTAAAAAAAAATATTTTTTTCCAAAGTAACTAAAAAAATATTTTTTTTTCCAAAGTAACTAAAAAAATATTTTTTTTTCCAAAGTAACTAAAAATATATTTTTTTTTCCAAAGTAACTAAAAAAATATTTTTTTTTCCAAAGTAACTAAAAAAATATTTTTTTTTCCAAAGTAACTAAAAAAATATTTTTTTTTCCAAAGTAACTAAAAAAATAATTTTTTTTCCAAAGTAACTAAAAAAATATTTTTTTTTCCAAAGTAACTAAAAAAATATTTTTTTTTCCAAAGTAACTAAAAAAGTAACTTTTTTTCCAAAGTAACTAAAAAAATATTTTTTTTTCCAAAGTAACTAAAAAAATATATTTTTTTCCGAAGTAACTAAAAAAATATTTTTTTTTCCAAAGTAACTAAAAAAATATTTTTTTTTCCAAAGTAACTAAAAAAATATTTTTTTTTCCAAAGTAACTAAAAAAATATTTTTTTTTCCAAAGTAACTAAAAAAAAATTTTTTTTTCCAAAGTAACTAAAAAAATATTTTTTTTTCCAAAGTAACTAAAAAAATATATTTTTTTCCAAAGTAACTAAAAAAATATATTTTTTTCCAAAGTAACTAAAAAAATATTTTTTTTTCCAAAGTAACTA
>NW_027635006.1:0-17141 GCF_949748355.1 Melanostigma gelatinosum
CCAAAGTAACTAAAAAAAATTTTTTTTTTCCAAAGTAACTAAAAAAAATTTTTTTTTCCAAAGAAACTAAAAAAAAAATTTTTTTTCCAAAGTAACTAAAAAAAAAAATTTTTTTCCAAAGTAACTAAAAAAAATTTTTTTTCCCCAAAGTAACTAAAAAAATATTTTTTTTTCCAAAGTAACTAAAAAAATATTTTTTTTTCCAAAGTAACTAAAAAAATATTTTTTTTTCCAAAGTAACTAAAAAAATATTTTTTTTCCAAAGTAACTAAAAAAATATTTTTTTTTCCAAAGTAACTAAAAAAATATTTGTTTTTCCAAAGTAACTAAAAAAATATTTTTTTTCCCAAAGTAACTAAAAAAATATTTTTTTTTCCAAAGAAACTAAAAAAATATTTTTTTTTCCAAAGTAACTAAAAAATATATTTTTTTTCCAAAGTAACTAAAAAAAAAATTTTTTTTCCAAAGTAACTAAAAAAATTTTTTTTTTTCCAAAGTAACTAAAAAATTTTTTTTTTTTCCAAAGTAACTAAAAAAATATTTTTTTTTCCAAAGTAACTAAAAAAATATTTTTTTTCCCAAAGTAACTAAAAAAAAAAAAAAATTTCCAAAGTAACTAAAAAAAAATTTTTTTTCCCAAAGTAACTAAAAAAAAATTTTTTTTTTCCAAAGTAACTAAAAAAATTTTTTTTTTTCCAAAGTAACTAAAAAAATATTTTTTTTTCCAAAGTAACTAAAAAAATATATTTTTTTCCAAAGTAAAAAAATATTTTTTTTTCCAAAGTAACTAAAAAAATATTTTTTTTTCCAAAGTAACTAAAAAAATATTTTTTTTTCCAAAGTAACTAAAAAAATATTTTTTTCCCAAAGAAACTAAAAAAATATTTTTTTTTCCAAAGTAACTAAAAAAAAAATTTTTTTTCCAAAGAAACTAAAAAAATATTTTTTTTTCCAAAGTAACTAAAAAAATATTTTTTTTTCCAAAGTAACTAAAAAAATATTTTTTTTTCCAAAGTAACTAAAAAAATATTTTTTTTTCCAAAGTAACTAAAAAAATATTTTTTTTCCAAAGTAACTAAAAAAATATTTTTTTTTCCAAAGTAACTAAAAAAATATTTTTTTTTCCAAAGTAACTAAAAAAATATTTTTTTTTCCAAAGTAACTAAAAAAATATTTTTTTTTCCAAAGAAACTAAAAAAATATTTTTTTTTCCAAAGTAACTAAAAAAAATTTTTTTTTCCAAAGTAACTAAAAAATTTTTTTTTTTTCCAAAGTAACTAAAAAAATATTTTTTTTCCAAAGTAATTAAAAAAAAAATTTTTTTTCCAAAGTAACTAAAAAAATATTTTTTTTTCCAAAGTAACTAAAAAAATATTTTTTTTTCCAAAGTAACTAAAAAAATATTTTTTTTTCCAAAGTAACTAAAAAAATATTTTTTTTTCCAAAGTAACTAAAAAAATATTTTTTTTTCCAAAGTAACTAAAAAAATATTTTTTTTTCCAAAGTAACTAAAAAATTTTTTTTTTTTCCAAAGTAACTAAAAAATTTTTTTTTTTCCAAAGTAATTAAAAAAATATTTTTTTTTCCAAAGTAACTAAAAAAATATTTTTTTTTCCAAAGTAACTAAAAAAATATTTTTTTTTCCAAAGTAACTAAAAAAATATTTTTTTTTCCAAAGTAACTAAAAAAATATTTTTTTTTCCAAAGTAACTAAAAAAATATTTTTTTTTCCAAAGTAACTAAAAAAATATTTTTTTTCCCAAAGTAACTAAAAAATTTTTTTTTTTCCAAAGTAACTAAAAAAAATTTTTTTTTCCAAAGTAACTAAAAACATATTTTTTTTCCAAAGTAACTAAAAAAATATTTTTTTTTCCAAAGTAACTAAAAAAATATTTTTTTTCCCAAAGTAACTAAAAAAATTTTTTTTTTCCAAAGAAACTAAAAAAAAATTTTTTTTCCAAAGTAACTAAAAAAAATTTTTTTTTTCCAAAGTAACTAAAAAATTTTTTTTTTTTCCAAAGTAACTAAAAAATTTATTTTTTTTCCAAAGTAACTAAAAAAATATTTTTTTTCCAAAGTAATTTAAAAAAAAAATTTTTTTCCAAAGTAACTAAAAAAATATTTTTTTTTCCAAAGTAACTAAAAAAATATTTTTTTTTCCAAAGTAACTAAAAAAATATTTTTTTTCCAAAGTAACTAAAAAAATATTTTTTTTTCCAAAGTAACTAAAAAAATATTTTTTTTTCCAAAGTAACTAAAAAAATATGTTTTTTTCCAAAGTAACTAAAAAAAATTTTTTTTTTCCAAAGTAACTAAAAAATTTTTTTTTTTCCAAAGTAATTAAAAAAATATTTTTTTTTCCAAAGTAACTAAAAAAATATTTTTTTTTCCAAAGTAACTAAAAAAATATTTTTTTTTCCAAAGTAACTAAAAAAATATTTTTTTTTCCAAAGTAACTAAAAAAATATTTTTTTTTCCAAAGTAACTAAAAAAATATTTTTTTTTCCAAAGTAACTAAAAAAATATTTTTTTTCCCAAAGTAACTAAAAAAATATTTTTTTTTCCAAAGTAACTAAAAAAATATTTTTTTTCCAAAGTAACTAAAAACATATTTTTTTTCCAAAGTAACTAAAAAAATATTTTTTTTTCCAAAGTAACTAAAAAAATATTTTTTTTCCCAAAGTAACTAAAAAAAATTTTTTTTTTCCAAAGAAACTAAAAAAAAATTTTTTTTTCCAAAGTAACTAAAAAAATTTTTTTTTTTCCAAAGTAACTAAAAAATTTATTTTTTTTCCAAAGTAACTAAAAAATTTATTTTTTTTCCAAAGTAACTAAAAAAATATTTTTTTTTCCAAAGTAACTAAAAAAATATTTTTTTTTCCAAAGTAACTAAAAAAATATTTTTTTTCCCAAAGTAACTAAAAAAATTTTTTTTTTCCAAAGTAACGAAAAAAAAAAAAAATTTTCCAAAGTAACTAAAAAAATATTTTTTTTCCAAAGTAATTAAAAAAAAAAATATTTTTCCAAAGTAACTAAAAAAAAATTTTTTTTCCCAAAGTAACTAAAAAAATATTTTTTTTTCCAAAGTAACTAAAAAAATATTTTTTTTTCCAAAGTAACTAAAAAAATATTTTTTTTTCCAAAGTAACTAAAAAAATATTTTTTTTTCCAAAGTAACTAAAAAAAAAATTTTTTTCCAAAGTAACTAAAAATTATTTTTTTTCCCAAAGTAACTAAAAAAATATATTTTTTTCCAAAGTAACTAAAAAAATATTTTTTTTTCCAAAGTAACTAAAAAAATATTTTTTTTTCCAAAGTAACTAAAAAAATATTTTTTTTTCCAAAGTAACTAAAAAAATATTTTTTTTTCCAAAGTAACTAAAAAAATTTTTTTTTTTCCAAAGTAACTAAAAAAAATTTTTTTTTTCCAAAGTAACTAAAAAAATTATTTTTTTTCCAAAGTAACTAAAAAATTATTTTTTTTTCCAAAGTAACTAAAAAAAATTTTTTTTTTCCAAAGTAACTAAAAAATATTTTTTTTTTCCAAAGTAACTAAAAAAAAAAAATTTTTTCCAAAGTAACTAAAAAAATAATTTTTTTTCCAAAGTAACTAAAAAAAATATTTTTTTTTCCAAAGTAACTAAAAAAATATTTTTTTTTCCAAAGTAACTAAAAAAATATTTTTTTTCCCAAAGTAACTAAAAAAATTTTTTTTTTTCCAAAGTAACTAAAAAAATATTTTTTTTTCCAAAGTAACTAAAAAAATATTTTTTTTCCCAAAGTAACTAAAAAAATTTTTTTTTTTCCAAAGAAACTAAAAAAAAAAAATTTTTTCCAAAGTAACTAAAAAAATTTTTTTTTTTCCAAAGTAACTAAAAAATTTTTTTTTTTTCCAAAGTAACTAAAAAATTTATTTTTTTTCCAAAGTAACTAAAAAAATATTTTTTTTCCAAAGTAATTTAAAAAAAAAATTTTTTTCCAAAGTAACTAAAAAAATATTTTTTTTTCCAAAGTAACTAAAAAAATATTTTTTTTTCCAAAGTAACTAAAAAAATATTTTTTTTTCCAAAGTAACTAAAAAAATATTTTTTTTTCCAAAGTAACTAAAAAAATATTTTTTTTTCCAAAGTAACTAAAAAAATATTTTTTTTTCCAAAGTAACTAAAAAAAATTTTTTTTTTCCAAAGTAACTAAAAATTTTTTTTTTTTCCAAAGTAATTAAAAAAATATTTTTTTTTCCAAAGTAACTAAAAAAATATTTTTTTTTCCAAAGTAACTAAAAAAATATTTTTTTTTCCAAAGTAACTAAAAAAATATTTTTTTTTCCAAAGTAACTAAAAAAATATTTTTTTTTCCAAAGTAACTAAAAAAATATTTTTTTTTCCAAAGTAACTAAAAAAATATTTTTTTTCCCAAAGTAACTAAAAAAATATTTTTTTTTCCAAAGTAACTAAAAAAATATTTTTTTTCCAAAGTAACTAAAAACATATTTTTTTTCCAAAGTAACTAAAAAAATATTTTTTTTTCCAAAGTAACTAAAAAAATATTTTTTTTCCCAAAGTAACTAAAAAAAATATTTTTTTTCCAAAGAAACTAAAAAAAATTTTTTTTTTCCAAAGTAACTAAAAAAAATTATTTTTTTTCCAAAGTAACTAAAAAAATTATTTTTTTTCCAAAGTAACTAAAAAATTTATTTTTTTTCCAAAGTAACTAAAAAAATATTTTTTTTTCCAAAGTAACTAAAAAAATATTTTTTTTTCCAAAGTAACTAAAAAAATATTTTTTTTTCCAAAGTAACTAAAAAAATATTTTTTTTCCCAAAGTAACTAAAAAAATTTTTTTTTTCCAAAGTAACGAAAAAAAAATTTTTTTTTTCCAAAGTAACTAAAAAAATATTTTTTTTCCAAAGTAATTAAAAAAAAAAATATTTTTCCAAAGTAACTAAAAAATTTTTTTTTTTCCCAAAGTAACTAAAAAAATATTTTTTTTTCCAAAGTAACTAAAAAAAATTTTTTTTTTCCAAAGTAACTAAAAAAATATTTTTTTTTCCAAAGTAACTAAAAAAATATTTTTTTTTCCAAAGTAACTAAAAAAAAAATTTTTTTCCAAAGTAACTAAAAATTATTTTTTTTCCCAAAGTAACTAAAAAAATATATTTTTTTCCAAAGTAACTAAAAAAATATTTTTTTTTCCAAAGTAACTAAAAAAATATTTTTTTTTCCAAAGTAACTAAAAAAATATTTTTTTTTCCAAAGTAACTAAAAAAATATTTTTTTTTCCAAAGTAACTAAAAAAATATTTTTTTTTCCAAAGTAACTAAAAAAAAATTTTTTTTTCCAAAGTAACTAAAAAAATTTTTTTTTTCCAAAGTAACTAAAAAATTTTTTTTTTTCCAAAGTAACTAAAAAAATTTTTTTTTTTCCAAAGTAACTAAAAAATATTTTTTTTTCCAAAGTAACTAAAAAAAAAAATTTTTTTCCAAAGTAACTAAAAAAATAATTTTTTTTCCAAAGTAAGTAAAAAAAATATTTTTTTTTCCAAAGTAACTAAAAAAATATTTTTTTTTCCAAAGTAACTAAAAAAATATTTTTTTTTCCAAAGTAACTAAAAAAATATTTTTTTTCCCAAAGTAACTAAAAAAATTTTTTTTTTTCCAAAGTAACTAAAAAAATATTTTTTTTTCCAAAGTAACTAAAAAAATATTTTTTTTCCCAAAGTAACTAAAAAAATTTTTTTTTTCCAAAGAAACTAAAAAAAAAAAATTTTTTCCAAAGTAACTAAAAAAATTTTTTTTTTTCCAAAGTAACTAAAAAATTTTTTTTTTTTCCAAAGTAACTAAAAAATTTATTTTTTTTCCAAAGTAACTAAAAAAATATTTTTTTTCCAAAGTAATTTAAAAAAAATTTTTTTTTCCAAAGTAACTAAAAAAATATTTTTTTTTCCAAAGTAACTAAAAAAATATTTTTTTTTCCAAAGTAACTAAAAAAATATTTTTTTTTCCAAAGTAACTAAAAAAATATTTTTTTTTCCAAAGTAACTAAAAAAATATTTTTTTTTCCAAAGTAACTAAAAAAATATTTTTTTTTCCAAAGTAACTAAAAAAAATTTTTTTTTTCCAAAGTAACTAAAAAATTTTTTTTTTTCCAAAGTAATTAAAAAAATATTTTTTTTTCCAAAGTAACTAAAAAAATATTTTTTTTTCCAAAGTAACTAAAAAAATATTTTTTTTTCCAAAGTAACTAAAAAAATATTTTTTTTTCCAAAGTAACTAAAAAAATATTTTTTTTTCCAAAGTAACTAAAAAAATATTTTTTTTTCCAAAGTAACTAAAAAAATATTTTTTTTCCCAAAGTAACTAAAAAAATATTTTTTTTTCCAAAGTAACTAAAAAAATATTTTTTTTCCAAAGTAACTAAAAACATATTTTTTTTCCAAAGTAACTAAAAAAATATTTTTTTTTCCAAAGTAACTAAAAAAATATTTTTTTTCCCAAAGTAACTAAAAAAAATATTTTTTTTCCAAAGAAACTAAAAAAAATTTTTTTTTTCCAAAGTAACTAAAAAAAATTATTTTTTTTCCAAAGTAACTAAAAAAATTATTTTTTTTCCAAAGTAACTAAAAAATTTATTTTTTTTCCAAAGTAACTAAAAAAATATTTTTTTTTCCAAAGTAACTAAAAAAATATTTTTTTTTCCAAAGTAACTAAAAAAATATTTTTTTTTCCAAAGTAACTAAAAAAATATTTTTTTTCCCAAAGTAACTAAAAAAATTTTTTTTTTCCAAAGTAACGAAAAAAAAAATTTTTTTTCCAAAGTAACTAAAAAAATATTTTTTTTCCAAAGTAATTAAAAAAAAAAATATTTTTCCAAAGTAACTAAAAAATTTTTTTTTTTCCCAAAGTAACTAAAAAAATATTTTTTTTTCCAAAGTAACTAAAAAAATTTTTTTTTTTCCAAAGTAACTAAAAAAATATTTTTTTTTCCAAAGTAACTAAAAAAATATTTTTTTTTCCAAAGTAACTAAAAAAAAAATTTTTTTCCAAAGTAACTAAAAATTATTTTTTTTCCCAAAGTAACTAAAAAAATATATTTTTTTCCAAAGTAACTAAAAAAATATTTTTTTTTCCAAAGTAACTAAAAAAATATTTTTTTTTCCAAAGTAACTAAAAAAATATTTTTTTTTCCAAAGTAACTAAAAAAATATTTTTTTTTCCAAAGTAACTAAAAAAATATTTTTTTTTCCAAAGTAACTAAAAAAAAATTTTTTTTTCCAAAGTAACTAAAAAAATTTTTTTTTTCCAAAGTAACTAAAAAATTTTTTTTTTTCCAAAGTAACTAAAAAAATTTTTTTTTTTCCAAAGTAACTAAAAAATATTTTTTTTTCCAAAGTAACTAAAAAAAAAAATTTTTTTCCAAAGTAACTAAAAAAATAATTTTTTTTCCAAAGTAAGTAAAAAAAATATTTTTTTTTCCAAAGTAACTAAAAAAATATTTTTTTTTCCAAAGTAACTAAAAAAATATTTTTTTTTCCAAAGTAACTAAAAAAATATTTTTTTTTCCAAAGTAACTAAAAAATTTTTTTTTTTTCCAAAGTAACTAAAAAAATTTTTTTTTTTCCAAAGTAACTAAAAAAATATTTTTTTTCCCAAAGAAACTAAAAAAAAATTTTTTTTTCCAAAGTAACTAAAAAAAAAATTTTTTTTCCAAAGTAACTAAAAAAATTTTTTTTTTCCCAAAGTAACTAAAAAAATATTTTTTTTTCCAAAGTAACTAAAAAAATATTTTTTTTTCCAAAGTAACTAAAAAAATATTTTTTTTTCCAAAGTAACTAAAAAAATATTTTTTTTCCAAAGTAACTAAAAAAATATTTTTTTTTCCAAAGTAACTAAAAAAATATTTGTTTTTCCAAAGTAACTAAAAAAATATTTTTTTTCCCAAAGTAACTAAAAAAATATTTTTTTTTCCAAAGAAACTAAAAAAATATTTTTTTTTCCAAAGTAACTAAAAAAAATATTTTTTTTCCAAAGTAACTAAAAAAATAATTTTTTTTCCAAAGTAACAAAAATTTTTTATTTTTTTTCCAAAGTAACTAAAAAAATATTTTTTTTTCCAAAGTAACTAAAAAAATATTTTTTTTTCCAAAGTAACTAAAAAAATATTTTTTTTTCCAAAGTAACTAAAAAAATATTTTTTTTTCCAAAGTAACTAAAAAAAAAAAAAAATTTCCAAAGTAACTAAAAAATTATTTTTTTTCCCAAAGTAACTAAAAAAAATTTTTTTTTTCCAAAGTAACTAAAAAAATATTTTTTTTTCCAAAGTAACTAAAAAAATATTTTTTTTTCCAAAGTAACTAAAAAAATATTTTTTTTTCCAAAGTAACTAAAAAAATATTTTTTTTTCCAAAGTAACTAAAAAAATATTTTTTTTTCCAAAGTAACTAAAAAAATATTTTTTTTCCCAAAGTAACTAAAAAAATATTTTTTTTCCAAAGTAACTAAAAAAATATTTTTTTTTCCAAAGTAACTAAAAAAATATTTGTTTTTCCAAAGTAACTAAAAAAATATTTTTTTTCCCAAAGTAACTAAAAAAATATTTTTTTTTCCAAAGAAACTAAAAAAATATTTTTTTTTCCAAAGTAACTAAAAAATATATTTTTTTTCCAAAGTAACTAAAAAAATATTTTTTTTTCCAAAGTAACTAAAAAAATATTTTTTTTTCCAAAGTAAGTAAAAAAATATTTTTTTTTCCAAAGTAACTAAAAAAAATTTTTTTTTTCCAAAGTAACTAAAAAAATATTTTTTTTTCCAAAGTAACTAAAAAAATATTTTTTTTTCCAAAGTAACTAAAAAAATATTTTTTTTTCCAAAGTAACTAAAAAAATATTTTTTTTTCCAAAGTAACTAAAAAAAAATTTTTTTTTCC
This sequence comes from Melanostigma gelatinosum, assembly GCF_949748355.1. NCBI lineage: Eukaryota > Metazoa > Chordata > Actinopteri > Perciformes > Zoarcidae > Melanostigma > Melanostigma gelatinosum. The sequence continues at coordinate 8,922 of NW_027635006.1, forward strand.
AAAGTAACTAAAAAAATTTTTTTTTTTCCAAAGTAACTAAAAAATTTTTTTTTTTTCCAAAGTAACTAAAAAATTTTTTTTTTTTCCAAAGTAACTAAAAATATTTTTTTTTCCAAAGTAACTAAAAAAAAAAATTTTTTTCCAAAGTAACTAAAAAAATAATTTTTTTTCCAAAGTAAGTAAAAAAAATATTTTTTTTTCCAAAGTAACTAAAAAAATATTTTTTTTTCCAAAGTAACTAAAAAAATATTTTTTTTTCCAAAGTAACTAAAAAAATATTTTTTTTTCCAAAGTAACTAAAAAAATTTTTTTTTTTCCAAAGTAACTAAAAAAAAATTTTTTTTTCCAAAGTAACTAAAAAAATATTTTTTTTCCCAAAGAAACTAAAAAAAAATTTTTTTTTCCAAAGTAACTAAAAAAAATTTTTTTTTTCCAAAGTAACTAAAAAAATTTTTTTTTTCCCAAAGTAACTAAAAAAATATTTTTTTTTCCAAAGTAACTAAAAAAATATTTTTTTTCCCAAAGTAACTAAAAAAATATTTTTTTTTCCAAAGAAACTAAAAAAATATTTTTTTTTCCAAAGTAACTAAAAAAAATATTTTTTTTCCAAAGTAACTAAAAAAATAATTTTTTTTCCAAAGTAACAAAAATTTTTTTTTTTTTTCCAAAGTAACTAAAAAAATATTTTTTTTTCCAAAGTAACTAAAAAAATATTTTTTTTTCCAAAGTAACTAAAAAAATATTTTTTTTTCCAAAGTAACTAAAAAAATATTTTTTTTTCCAAAGTAACTAAAAAAAAAAAAAAATTTCCAAAGTAACTAAAAAATTATTTTTTTTCCCAAAGTAACTAAAAAAAATTTTTTTTTTCCAAAGTAACTAAAAAAATATTTTTTTTTCCAAAGTAACTAAAAAAATATTTTTTTTTCCAAAGTAACTAAAAAAATATTTTTTTTTCCAAAGTAACTAAAAAAATATTTTTTTTTCCAAAGTAACTAAAAAAATATTTTTTTTTCCAAAGTAACTAAAAAAATATTTTTTTTCCCAAAGTAACTAAAAAAATATTTTTTTTCCAAAGTAACTAAAAAAATATTTTTTTTTCCAAAGTAACTAAAAAAATATTTGTTTTTCCAAAGTAACTAAAAAAATATTTTTTTTCCCAAAGTAACTAAAAAAATATTTTTTTTTCCAAAGAAACTAAAAAAATATTTTTTTTTCCAAAGTAACTAAAAAATATATTTTTTTTCCAAAGTAACTAAAAAAATATTTTTTTTTCCAAAGTAACTAAAAAAATATTTTTTTTTCCAAAGTAAGTAAAAAAATATTTTTTTTTCCAAAGTAACTAAAAAAAAATTTTTTTTTCCAAAGTAACTAAAAAAATATTTTTTTTTCCAAAGTAACTAAAAAAATATTTTTTTTTCCAAAGTAACTAAAAAAAAAAAAAAATTTCCAAAGTAACTAAAAAATTATTTTTTTTCCCAAAGTAACTAAAAAAAATTTTTTTTTTCCAAAGTAACTAAAAAAAATTTTTTTTTTCCAAAGTAACTAAAAAAATTTTTTTTTTTCCAAAGTAACTAAAAAAATATTTTTTTTTCCAAAGTAAGTAAAAAAATATTTTTTTTTCCAAAGTAACTAAAAATTTTTTTTTTTTTCCAAAGTAACTAAAAAAATATTTTTTTTTCCAAAGTAACTAAAAAAATATTTTTTTTTCCAAAGTAACTAAAAAAATATTTTTTTTTCCAAAGTAACTAAAAAAATATTTTTTTTTCCAAAGTAACTAAAAAAATATTTTTTTTTCCAAAGTAACTAAAAAAATATTTTTTTTTCCAAAGTAACTAAAAAAATATTTTTTTTTCCAAAGTAACTAAAAAAATATTTTTTTTCCCAAAGTAACTAAAAAAATATTTTTTTTTCCAAAGTAACTAAAAAAATATTTTTTTTCCAAAGTAACTAAAAACATATTTTTTTTCCAAAGTAACTAAAAAAATATTTTTTTTTCCAAAGTAACTAAAAAAAAATTTTTTTTCCCAAAGTAACTAAAAAAAATTTTTTTTTTCCAAAGAAACTAAAAAAAAATTTTTTTTTCCAAAGTAACTAAAAAAAATTTTTTTTTTCCAAAGTAACTAAAAAATTTATTTTTTTTCCAAAGTAACTAAAAAATTTATTTTTTTTCCAAAGTAACTAAAAAAATATTTTTTTTTCCAAAGTAACTAAAAAAATATTTTTTTTCCAAAGTAATTAAAAAAAAAAATTTTTTTCCAAAGTAACTAAAAAAATTTTTTTTTTCCCAAAGTAACTAAAAAAATATTTTTTTTTCCAAAGTAACTAAAAAAATATTTTTTTTTCCAAAGTAACTAAAAAAATATTTTTTTTTCCAAAGTAACTAAAAAAATATTTTTTTTTCCAAAGTAACTAAAAAAATATTTTTTTTTCCAAAGTAACTAAAAAAATATTTTTTTTTCCAAAGTAACTAAAAAAATATTTTTTTTTCCAAAGTAACTAAAAAAATATTTTTTTTTCCAAAGTAACTAAAAAAAATTTTTTTTTTCCAAAGTAACTAAAAAAAAATTTTTTTTTCCAAAGTAACTAAAAAAAATTTTTTTTTTCCAAAGTAACTAAAAAAATACTTTTTTTTCCAAAGTAACTAAAAAATATTTTTTTTTCCAAAGTAACTAAAAAAAAAATTTTTTTTCCAAAGTAACTAAAAAAATAATTTTTTTTCCAAAGTAACTAAAAAAATATTTTTTTTTCCAAAGTAACTAAAAAAATATTTTTTTTTCCAAAGTAACTAAAAAAATATTTTTTTTTCCAAAGTAACTAAAAAAATATTTTTTTTTCCAAAGTAACTAAAAAATTTTTTTTTTTTCCAAAGTAACTAAAAAATTTTTTTTTTTTCCAAAGTAACTAAAAAAATATTTTTTTTTCCAAAGTAACTAAAAAAAAATTTTTTTTTCCAAAGTAACTAAAAAAAAAAAAATTTTTCCAAAGTAACTAAAAATTTTTTTTTTTCCCAAAGTAACTAAAAAAATATTTTTTTTTCCAAAGTAACTAAAAAAATATTTTTTTTTCCAAAGTAACTAAAAAAATATTTTTTTTTCCAAAGTAACTAAAAAAATATTTGTTTTTCCAAAGTAACTAAAAAAATATTTTTTTTCCCAAAGTAACTAAAAAAATATTTTTTTTCCAAAGAAACTAAAAAAATATTTTTTTTTCCAAAGTAACTAAAAAAAATATTTTTTTTCCAAAGTAACTAAAAAAATAATTTTTTTTCCAAAGTAACTAAAAAAAATTTTTTTTTCCAAAGTAACTAAAAAAATATTTTTTTTTCCAAAGTAACTAAAAAAATATTTTTTTTTCCAAAGTAACTAAAAAAATTTTTTTTTTTCCAAAGTAACTAAAAAAATATTTTTTTTTCCAAAGTAACTAAAAAAAAAAAAAATTTTCCAAAGTAACTAAAAAATTATTTTTTTTCCCAAAGTAACTAAAAAAAATTTTTTTTTTCCAAAGTAACTAAAAAAATATTTTTTTTTCCAAAGTAACTAAAAAAATTTTTTTTTTTCCAAAGTAACTAAAAAAATATTTTTTTTTCCAAAGTAACTAAAAAAATATTTTTTTTTCCAAAGTAACTAAAAAAATATTTTTTTTTCCAAAGTAACTAAAAAAATATTTTTTTTCCCAAAGTAACTAAAAAAATATTTTTTTTCCAAAGTAACTAAAAAATTATTTTTTTTTCCAAAGTAACTAAAAAAATATTTGTTTTTCCAAAGTAACTAAAAAAATATTTTTTTTCCCAAAGTAACTAAAAAAATATTTTTTTTTCCAAAGAAACTAAAAAAATATTTTTTTTTCCAAAGTAACTAAAAAATATATTTTTTTTCCAAAGTAACTAAAAAAATAATTTTTTTTCCAAAGTAACTAAAAAAATTTTTTTTTTTCCAAAGTAACTAAAAAAATATTTTTTTTTCCAAAGTAACTAAAAAAAATTTTTTTTTTCCAAAGTAACTAAAAAAATATTTTTTTTTCCAAAGTAACTAAAAAAATATTTTTTTTTCCAAAGTAACTAAAAAAAAAAAAAAAATTCCAAAGTAACTAAAAAATTATTTTTTTCCCAAAGTAACTAAAAAAAAAAAATTTTTCCAAAGTAACTAAAAAAATTTTTTTTTTTCCAAAGTAACTAAAAAAATATTTTTTTTTCCAAAGTAACTAAAAAAATATTTTTTTTTCCAAAGTAAGTAAAAAAATATTTTTTTTTCCAAAGTAACTAAAAAAAATTTTTTTTTTCCAAAGTAACTAAAAAAATATTTTTTTTTCCAAAGTAACTAAAAAAATATTTTTTTTTCCAAAGTAACTAAAAAAATATTTTTTTTTCCAAAGTAACTAAAAAAATATTTTTTTTTCCAAAGTAACTAAAAAAATATTTTTTTTTCCAAAGTAACTAAAAAAATATTTTTTTTCCCAAAGTAACTAAAAAAATATTTTTTTTCCCAAAGTAACTAAAAAAATATTTTTTTTTCCAAAGTAACTAAAAAAATATTTTTTTTCCAAAGTAACTAAAAACATATTTTTTTTTCCAAAGTAACTAAAAAAATATTTTTTTTTCCAAAGTAACTAAAAAAATATTTTTTTTCCCAAAGTAACTAAAAAAAAATTTTTTTTTCCAAAGAAACTAAAAAAAATTTTTTTTTTCCAAAGTAACTAAAAAAATTTTTTTTTTTCCAAAGTAACTAAAAAAAATTTTTTTTTTCCAAAGTAACTAAAAATTTTTTTTTTTTCCAAAGTAACTAAAAAAATATTTTTTTTTCCAAAGTAACTAAAAAAATATTTTTTTTTCCAAAGTAACTAAAAAAATATTTTTTTTCCCAAAGAAACTAAAAAAATATTTTTTTTTCCAAAGTAACTAAAAAAAATTTTTTTTTTCCAAAGTAACTAAAAAAAATTTTTTTTTTCCAAAGTAACTAAAAAAATATTTTTTTTCCAAAGTAATTAAAAAAAAAAAATTTTTTCCAAAGTAACTAAAAAAATATTTTTTTTTCCAAAGTAACTAAAAAAATATTTTTTTTCCCAAAGTAACTAAAAAAATATTTTTTTTTCCAAAGTAACTAAAAAAATATTTTTTTTTCCAAAGTAACTAAAAAAATATTTTTTTTTCCAAAGTAACTAAAAAAATTTTTTTTTTCCAAAGTAACTAAAAATTATTTTTTTTCCCAAAGTAACTAAAAAAATATTTTTTTTTCCAAAGTAACTAAAAAAATATTTTTTTTTCCAAAGTAACTAAAAAAATATTTTTTTTTCCAAAGTAACTAAAAAAATATTTTTTTTTCCAAAGTAACTAAAAAAATATTTTTTTTTCCAAAGTAACTAAAAAAATATTTTTTTTCCCAAAGTAACTAAAAAAATTTTTTTTTTTCCAAAGTAACTAAAAAAATATTTTTTTTTCCAAAGTAACTAAAAAAATATTTTTTTTTCCAAAGTAACTAAAAAAATATTTTTTTTCCAAAGTAACTAAAAAATATTTTTTTTTCCAAAGTAACTAAAAAAAAATTTTTTTTTCCAAAGTAACTAAAAAAATATTTTTTTTTCCAAAGTAACTAAAAAAATATTTTTTTTTCCAAAGTAACTAAAAAAATTTTTTTTTTCCAAAGTAACTAAAAAAATTTTTTTTTTTCCAAAGTAACTAAAAAAAAATTTTTTTTTCCAAAGTAACTAAAAAAATTATTTTTTTTCCAAAGTAACTAAAAAATTATTTTTTTTTCCAAAGTAACTAAAAAAAATTTTTTTTTTCCAAAGTAACTAAAAAATATTTTTTTTTTCCAAAGTAACTAAAAAAAAAAAATTTTTTCCAAAGTAACTAAAAAAATAATTTTTTTTCCAAAGTAACTAAAAAAAATATTTTTTTTTCCAAAGTAACTAAAAAAATATTTTTTTTTCCAAAGTAACTAAAAAAATATTTTTTTTCCCAAAGTAACTAAAAAAAAAATTTTTTTTCCAAAGTAACTAAAAAAATATTTTTTTTTCCAAAGTAACTAAAAAAATATTTTTTTTCCCAAAGTAACTAAAAAAATTTTTTTTTTTCCAAAGAAACTAAAAAAAAAAAATTTTTTCCAAAGTAACTAAAAAAATTTTTTTTTTTCCAAAGTAACTAAAAAATTTTTTTTTTTTCCAAAGTAACTAAAAAATTTATTTTTTTTCCAAAGTAACTAAAAAAATATTTTTTTTCCAAAGTAATTTAAAAAATTTTTTTTTTTCCAAAGTAACTAAAAAAATATTTTTTTTTCCAAAGTAACTAAAAAAATATTTTTTTTTCCAAAGTAACTAAAAAAATATTTTTTTTTCCAAAGTAACTAAAAAAATATTTTTTTTTCCAAAGTAACTAAAAAAATATTTTTTTTTCCAAAGTAACTAAAAAAATATTTTTTTTTCCAAAGTAACTAAAAAAAATTTTTTTTTCCAAAGTAACTAAAAAATTTTTTTTTTTCCAAAGTAATTAAAAAAATATTTTTTTTCCAAAGTAACTAAAAAATATTTTTTTTTCCAAAGTAACTAAAAAAATATTTTTTTTTCCAAAGTAACTAAAAAAATTTTTTTTTTTCCAAAGTAACTAAAAAAATATTTTTTTTTCCAAAGTAACTAAAAAAATATTTTTTTTTCCAAAGTAACTAAAAAAATATTTTTTTTCCCAAAGTAACTAAAAAAATATTTTTTTTTCCAAAGTAACTAAAAAAATATTTTTTTTCCAAAGTAACTAAAAACATATTTTTTTTCCAAAGTAACTAAAAAAATATTTTTTTTCCAAAGTAACTAAAAAAATATTTTTTTTCCCAAAGTAACTAAAAAAAATATTTTTTTTCCAAAGAAACTAAAAAAAATTTTTTTTTTCCAAAGTAACTAAAAAAAATTATTTTTTTTCCAAAGTAACTAAAAAAATTATTTTTTTTCCAAAGTAACTAAAAAATTTATTTTTTTTCCAAAGTAACTAAAAAAATATTTTTTTTTCCAAAGTAACTAAAAAAATATTTTTTTTTCCAAAGTAACTAAAAAAATATTTTTTTTTCCAAAGTAACTAAAAAAATATTTTTTTTCCCAAAGTAACTAAAAAAATTTTTTTTTTCCAAAGTAACGAAAAAAAAATTTTTTTTTCCAAAGTAACTAAAAAAATATTTTTTTTCCAAAGTAATTAAAAAAAAAAATATTTTTCCAAAGTAACTAAAAAATTTTTTTTTTTCCCAAAGTAACTAAAAAAATATTTTTTTTTCCAAAGTAACTAAAAAAATTTTTTTTTTTCCAAAGTAACTAAAAAAATATTTTTTTTTCCAAAGTAACTAAAAAAATATTTTTTTTTCCAAAGTAACTAAAAAAAAAATTTTTTTCCAAAGTAACTAAAAATTATTTTTTTTCCCAAAGTAACTAAAAAAATATATTTTTTTCCAAAGTAACTAAAAAAATATTTTTTTTTCCAAAGTAACTAAAAAAATATTTTTTTTTCCAAAGTAACTAAAAAAATATTTTTTTTTCCAAAGTAACTAAAAAAATATTTTTTTTTCCAAAGTAACTAAAAAAATATTTTTTTTTCCAAAGTAACTAAAAAAAAATTTTTTTTTCCAAAGTAACTAAAAAAATTTTTTTTTTCCAAAGTAACTAAAAAATTTTTTTTTTTTCCAAAGTAACTAAAAAAATTTTTTTTTTTCCAAAGTAACTAAAAAATATTTTTTTTTCCAAAGTAACTAAAAAAAAAATTTTTTTCCAAAGTAACTAAAAAAATAATTTTTTTTCCAAAGTAAGTAAAAAAAATATTTTTTTTTCCAAAGTAACTAAAAAAATATTTTTTTTTCCAAAGTAACTAAAAAAATATTTTTTTTTCCAAAGTAACTAAAAAAATATTTTTTTTTCCAAAGTAACTAAAAAATTTTTTTTTTTTCCAAAGTAACTAAAAAATTTTTTTTTTTCCAAAGTAACTAAAAAAATATTTTTTTTCCCAAAGAAACTAAAAAAAAATTTTTTTTCCAAAGTAACTAAAAAAAAAATTTTTTTCCAAAGTAACTAAAAAAATTTTTTTTTTCCCAAAGTAACTAAAAAAATATTTTTTTTTCCAAAGTAACTAAAAAAATATTTTTTTTTCCAAAGTAACTAAAAAATATTTTTTTTTCCAAAGTAACTAAAAAAATATTTTTTTTCCAAAGTAACTAAAAAAATATTTTTTTTTCCAAAGTAACTAAAAAAATATTT
>NW_027635005.1:0-17000 GCF_949748355.1 Melanostigma gelatinosum
AATATTTTTTTAGTTACTTTGGAAAAAAAAATATTTTTTTAGTTACTTTGGAAAAAAAATAATTTTTTTAGTTACTTTGGAAAAAAAAAAATTTTTAGTTACTTTGGAAAAAAAAAATTTTTTCTAGTTTCTTTGGAAAAAAATTTTTTTTTTTAGTTACTTTGGAAAAAAAAATATTTTTTTAGTTTCTTTGGAAAAAAAAATATTTTTTTAGTTACTTTGGAAAAAAAATAATTTTTTTAGTTACTTTGGAAAAAAAAAAAATTTTTTAGTTACTTTGGAAAACAATTTTTTTTTTTAGTTACTTTGGAAAAAAAATTATTTTTTTAGTTTCTTTGGAAAAAAAAATATTATTTTAGTTACTTTGGAAAAAAAAAATTTTTTTTAGTTACTTTGGAAAAAAAATTTTTTTTTTAGTTACTTTGGAAAAAAATATATTTTTTTAGTTACTTTGGAAAAAAAAATATTTTTTTAGTTACTTTGGAAAAAAAAATATTTTTTTAGTTACTTTGGAAAAAAAAATATTTTTTTAGTTACTTTGGAAAAAAAATATTTTTTTAGTTACTTTGGGAAAAAAAATATTTTTTTAGTTACTTTGGAAAAAAAAATATTTTTTTAGTTACTTTGGAAAAAAAAATATTTTTTTAGTTACTTTGGAAAAAAATATATTTTTTTAGTTACTTTGGAAAAAAAAATATTTTTTTAGTTACTTTGGAAAAAAAATATTTTTTTAGTTACTTTGGAAAAAAAAATATTTTTTTAGTTACTTTGGAAAAAAAAATTTTTTTTAGTTACTTTGGAAAAAAAAATATTTTTTTAGTTACTTTGGAAAAAAAAATATTTTTTTAGTTACTTTGGAAAAAAAAATATTTTTTTAGTTACTTTGGAAAAAAAATTATTTTTTTAGTTACTTTGGAAAAAAAAATATTTTTTTAATTACTTTGGAAAAAAAATATTTTTTTAGTTACTTTGGGAAAAAAAATATTTTTTTAGTTACTTTGGAAAAAAAAATATTTTTTTAGTTACTTTGGAAAAAAAATAATTTTTTTAGTTACTTTGGAAAAAAAAAAAATTTTTTAGTTACTTTGGAAAAAAAATTTTTTTTAGTTTCTTTGGAAAATTTTTTTTTTTTTAGTTACTTTGGAAAAAAAAATATTTTTTTAGTTTCTTTGGAAAAAAAATTATTTTTTTAGTTACTTTGGAAAAAAAATAATTTTTTTAGTTACTTTGGAAAAAAAAATTTTTTAGTTACTTTGGAAAAAAAAAAAATTTTTAGTTTCTTTGGAAAACAATTTTTTTTTTAGTTACTTTGGAAAAAAAAATATTTTTTTAGTTTCTTTGGAAAAAAAAATATTTTTTTAGTTACTTTGGAAAAAAAAATTTTTTTTAGTTACTTTGGAAAAAAAAATATTTTTTTAGTTACTTTGGAAAAAAAAATATTTTTTTAGTTACTTTGGAAAAAAAATATTTTTTTAGTTACTTTGGGAAAAAAAATATTTTTTTAGTTACTTTGGAAAAAAATATATTTTTTTAGTTACTTTGGAAAAAAAAATATTTTTTTAGTTACTTTGGAAAAAAAAATATTTTTTTAGTTACTTTGGAAAAAAAAATATTTTTTTAGTTACTTTGGAAAAAAAATATTTTTTTAGTTACTTTGGAAAAAAAAATATTTTTTTAGTTACTTTGGAAAAAAAAATATTTTTTTAGTTACTTTGGAAAAAAAAATATTTTTTTAGTTACTTTGGAAAAAAAAATATTTTTTTAGTTTCTTTGGAAAAAAAATATTTTTTTTAGTTACTTTGGAAAAAAAAAATTTTTTTTAGTTACTTTGGAAAAAAAAATATTTTTTTAGTTACTTTGGAAAAAAAAATATTTTTTTAGTTACTTTGGGAAAAAAAATATTTTTTTAGTTACTTTGGAAAAAAAAATATTTTTTTAGTTACTTTGGAAAAAAAAATATTTTTTTAGTTACTTTGGAAAAAAAATATTTTTTTAGTTACTTTGGAAAAAAAAATATTTTTTTAGTTACTTTGGAAAAAAAAATATTTTTTTAGATACTTTGGAAAAAAAAATATTTTTTTAGTTACTTTGGAAAAAAAAAAAAAATTTTAGTTACTTTGGAAAAAAAAATTTTTTTAGTTACTTTGGAAAAAAAAAAAAAATTTTAGTTACTTTGGAAAAAAAAAAATTTTTTAGTTACTTTGGAAAAATTTTTTTTTTTGAGTTACTTTGGAAAATTTTTTTTTTTTTAATTACTTTGGAAAAAAAAATTTTTTTTAGTTACTTTGGAAAAAAATATATATTTTTAGTTACTTTGGAAAAAAAATAATTTTTTTAGTTACTTTGGAAAAAAAAATTTTTTTTTAGTTACTTTGGAAAAAATAATATTTTTTTAGTTTCTTTGGAAAAAAAAATATTTTTTTAGTTACTTTGGAAAAAAAAAATTTTTTTAGTTACTTTGGAAAAAAAAAATTTTTTTAGTTACTTTGGAAAAAAAATAATTTTTTTAGTTACTTTGGAAAAAAAAAATTTTTTTTAGTTACTTTGGAAAAAAAAAATTTTTTTTAGTTACTTTGGAAAAAAAAATATTTTTTTAGTTACTTTGGAAAAAAAAAATTTTTTTTAGTTACTTTGGAAAAAAAAAATTTTTTTAGTTTCTTTGGAAAAAAAAAATTTTTTTTAGTTACTTTGGAAAAAAAAATATTTTTTTAGTTACTTTGGAAAAAAAAATATTTTTTTAGTTACTTTGGAAAAAAAAATATATTTTTAGTTACTTTGGAAAAAATAATATTTTTTTAGTTTCTTTGGAAAAAAAATTATTGTTTTAGTTACTTTGGAAAAAAAAATATTTTTTTAGTTACTTTGGAAAAAAAAATATTTTTTTAGTTACTTTGGAAAAAAAATATTTTTTTAGTTACTTTGGAAAAAAAAATATTTTTTTAGTTACTTTGGAAAAAAAAATATTTTTTTAGTTACTTTGGAAAAAAAAATATTTTTTTAGTTACTTTGGAAAAAAAAATATTTTTTTAGTTACTTTGGAAAAAAAAATATTTTTTTAGTTACTTTGGAAAAAAAAAATTTTTTTAGTTACTTTGGAAAAAAAAATATTTTTTTAGTTACTTTGGAAAAAAAAATTTTTTTTAGTTACTTTGGAAAAAAAAAATTTTTTTTAGTTACTTTGGAAAAAAAAAAAATTTTTAGTTACTTTGGAAAAAAAATTTTTTTTTTAGTTACTTTGGAAAAAATAATATTTTTTTAGTTTCTTTGGAAAAAAAAAAAAATTTTAGTTACTTTGGAAAAATTTTTTTTTTTTTAGTTACTTTGGAAAAAAAATATTTTTTTAGTTACTTTGGAAAAAAAATTTTTTTTTTAGTTACTTTGGGAAAAAAAATATTTTTTTAGTTACTTTGGAAAAAAAAATATTTTTTTAGTTACTTTGGAAAAAAAATATTTTTTTAGTTACTTTGGAAAAAAAATATTTTTTTAGTTACTTTGGAAAAAAAAATATTTTTTTAGTTTCTTTGGAAAAAAAAATATTTTTTTAGTTACTTTGGAAAAAAAAAATATTTTTTTAGTTACTTTGGAAAAAAAAATATTTTTTTAGTTACTTTGGAAAAAAAAATATTTTTTTAGTTACTTTGGAAAAAAAAATATTTTTTTAGTTTCTTTGGAAAAAAAAATATTTTTTTAGTTACTTTGGAAAAAAAAATATTTTTTTAGTTACTTTGGAAAAAAAAATATTTTTTTAGTTACTTTGGAAAAAAATATATTTTTTTAGTTACTTTGGAAAAAAAATTTTTTTTTAGTTACTTTGGAAAAAAATTTTTTTTTTAGTTACTTTGGAAAAAAAAATATTTTTTTAGTTACTTTGGAAAAAAAAATATTTTTTTAGTTTCTTTGGAAAAAAAAATATTTTTTTAGTTACTTTGGAAAAAAAAAAATTTTTTAGTTACTTTGGAAAAAAAAATTTTTTTTTAGTTACTTTGGAAAAAAAAATATTTTTTTAGTTACTTTGGAAAAAAAATATTTTTTTAGTTACTTTGGAAAAAAAATATTTTTTTAGTTACTTTGGAAAAAAAATATTTTTTTAGTTACTTTGGAAAAAAAAAAAAAATTTTAGTTACTTTGGAAAAAAATATATATTTTTAGTTACTTTGGAAAAAATAATATTTTTTTAGTTTCTTTGGAAAAAAAATTATTGTTTTAGTTACTTTGGAAAAAAAAATATTTTTTTAGTTACTTTGGAAAAAAAATATTTTTTTAGTTACTTTGGAAAAAAAAATATTTTTTTAGTTACTTTGGAAAAAAAATATTTTTTTAGTTTCTTTGGAAAAAAAATATTTTTTTTTAGTTACTTTGGAAAAAAAAATATTTTTTTAGTTACTTTGGAAAAAAAAATATTTTTTTAGTTACTTTGGGAAAAAAAATATTTTTTTAGTTACTTTGGAAAAAAAAATATTTTTTTAGTTACTTTGGAAAAAAAAATATTTTTTTAGTTACTTTGGAAAAAAAATATTTTTTTAGTTACTTTGGAAAAAAAAATATTTTTTTAGTTACTTTGGAAAAAAAAATATTTTTTTAGATACTTTGGAAAAAAAAATATTTTTTTAGTTACTTTGGAAAAAAAAAAAAAATTTTAGTTACTTTGGAAAAAAAAATTTTTTTAGTTACTTTGGAAAAAAAAAAAAAATTTTAGTTACTTTGGAAAAAAAAAAAATTTTTAGTTACTTTGGAAAAAAATTTTTTTTTTGAGTTACTTTGGAAAATTTTTTTTTTTTAATTACTTTGGAAAAAAAAATTTTTTTTAGTTACTTTGGAAAAAAATATATATTTTTAGTTACTTTGGAAAAAAAATAATTTTTTTAGTTACTTTGGAAAAAAAAATTTTTTTTAGTTACTTTGGAAAAAATAATATTTTTTTAGTTTCTTTGGAAAAAAAAATATTTTTTTAGTTACTTTGGAAAAAAAAAAATTTTTTTAGTTACTTTGGAAAAAAAAATATTTTTTTAGTTACTTTGGGAAAAAAAATATTTTTTTAGTTTCTTTGGAAAAAAAAATATTTTTTTAGTTACTTTGGAAAAAAAAATATTTTTTTAGTTACTTGGAAAAAAAAATATTTTTTTAGTTACTTTGGAAAAAAAAATATTTTTTTAGTTACTTTGGAAAAAAAAATATATTTTTAGTTTCTTTGGAAAATAAAATATTTTTTAAGTTACTTTGGAAAAAAATATATTTTTTTAGTTACTTTGGAAAAAAAAATATTTTTTTAGTTACTTTGGAAAATAAATTTTTTTTTAGTTACTTTGGAAAAAAAATATTTTTTTAGTTACTTTGGAAAAAAAATTATTTTTTTAGTTACTTTGGAAAAAAAATTATTTTTTTAGTTACTTTGGAAAAAAAAATATTTTTTTAATTACTTTGGAAAAAAAAATATTTTTTTAGTTACTTTGGAAAAAAAAATATTTTTTTAGTTACTTTGGAAAAAAAAATATTTTTTTAGTTACTTTGGAAAAAAAATAATTTTTTTAGTTACTTTGGAAAAAAAAAAATTTTTAGTTACTTTGGAAAAAAAAAATTTTTTCTAGTTTCTTTGGAAAAAAATTTTTTTTTTTAGTTACTTTGGAAAAAAAAATATTTTTTTAGTTTCTTTGGAAAAAAAAATATTTTTTTAGTTACTTTGGAAAAAAAATAATTTTTTTAGTTACTTTGGAAAAAAAAAAATTTTTTAGTTACTTTGGAAAACAATTTTTTTTTTTAGTTACTTTGGAAAAAAAATTATTTTTTTAGTTTCTTTGGAAAAAAAAATATTATTTTAGTTACTTTGGAAAAAAAAAATTTTTTTTAGTTACTTTGGAAAAAAAATTTTTTTTTTAGTTACTTTGGAAAAAAATATATTTTTTTAGTTACTTTGGAAAAAAAAATATTTTAAAAAATATTTTTTTAGTTACTTGGAAAAAAAATATTTTTTTAGTTACTTTGGAAAAAAAATATTTTTTTTAGTTACTTTGGGAAAAAAAATATTTTTTAGTTACTTTGGAAAAAAAAATATTTTTTTAGTTACTTTGGAAAAAAAAATATTTTTTTAGTTACTTTGGAAAAAAATATATTTTTTTAGTTACTTTGGAAAAAAAATATTTTTTTAGTTACTTTGGAAAAAAAATATTTTTTTAGTTACTTTGGAAAAAAAAATATTTTTTTAGTTACTTTGGAAAAAAAAATTTTTTTTTAGTTACTTTGGAAAAAAAAATATTTTTTTTAGTTACTTTGGAAAAAAAAATATTTTTTTAGTTACTTTGGAAAAAAAAATATTTTTTTAGTTACTTTGGAAAAAAAATATTTTTTTAGTTACTTTGGAAAAAAAAATATTTTTTTAGTTACTTTGGAAAAAAAATATTTTTTTAGTTACTTTGGAAAAAAAAATATTTTTTTAGTTACTTTGGAAAAAAAAATATTTTTTTTAGTTACTTTGGAAAAAAAAATAATTTTTTTAGTTACTTTGGAAAAAAAAAAAATTTTTTAGTTACTTTGGAAAAAAAATTTTTTTTTAGTTTCTTTGGAAAATTTTTTTTTTTTTAGTTACTTTGGAAAAAAAAATATTTTTTTTAGTTTCTTTGGAAAAAAAATTATTTTTTTAGTTACTTTGGAAAAAAAAATAATTTTTTTAGTTACTTTGGAAAAAAAAATTTTTTAGTTACTTTGGAAAAAAAAAAAATTTTTAGTTTCTTTGGAAAACAATTTTTTTTTTTAGTTACTTTGGAAAAAAAAATATTTTTTTAGTTTCTTTGGAAAAAAAAATATTTTTTTAGTTACTTTGGAAAAAAAAATTTTTTTTAGTTACTTTGGAAAAAAAAATATTTTTTTAGTTACTTTGGAAAAAAAAATATTTTTTTAGTTACTTTGGAAAAAAAAATATTTTTTTAGTTACTTTGGGAAAAAAAAATATTTTTTTAGTTACTTTGGAAAAAAATATATTTTTTTTAGTTACTTTGGAAAAAAAAATATTTTTTTAGTTACTTTGGAAAAAAAAATATTTTTTTAGTTTACTTTGGAAAAAAAAAATATTTTTTTAGTTACTTTGGAAAAAAAAATATTTTTTTAGTTACTTTGGAAAAAAAAATATTTTTTTAGTTACTTTGGAAAAAAAAATATTTTTTTAGTTACTTTGGAAAAAAAAATATTTTTTTAGTTACTTTGGAAAAAAAAATATTTTTTTAGTTTCTTTGGAAAAAAAATATTTTTTTTAGTTACTTTGGAAAAAAAAAATTTTTTTTAGTTACTTTGGAAAAAAAAAATATTTTTTTAGTTACTTTGGAAAAAAAAAATATTTTTTTAGTTACTTTGGGAAAAAAAAATATTTTTTTAGTTACTTTGGAAAAAAAAATATTTTTTTAGTTACTTTGGAAAAAAAAATATTTTTTTAGTTACTTTGGAAAAAAAATATTTTTTTAGTTACTTTGGAAAAAAAAATATTTTTTTAGTTACTTTGGAAAAAAAAAATATTTTTTTAGATACTTTGGAAAAAAAAAATATTTTTTTAGTTACTTTGGAAAAAAAAAAAAAATTTTAGTTACTTTGGAAAAAAAAAATTTTTTAGTTACTTTGGAAAAAAAAAAAAAATTTTAGTTACTTTGGAAAAAAAAAAATTTTTTAGTTACTTTGGAAAAATTTTTTTTTTTTGAGTTACTTTGGAAAATTTTTTTTTTTTTAATTACTTTGGAAAAAAAAATTTTTTTAGTTACTTTGAAAAAAATATATATTTTTAGTTACTTTGGAAAAAAAAATAATTTTTTTAGTTACTTTGGAAAAAAAAATTTTTTTTTAGTTACTTTGGAAAAAATAATATTTTTTTAGTTTCTTTGGAAAAAAAAATATTTTTTAGTTACTTTGGAAAAAAAAAATTTTTTTAGTTACTTTGGAAAAAAAAAATTTTTTTAGTTACTTTGGAAAAAAAATAATTTTTTTAGTTACTTTGGAAAAAAAAAATTTTTTTTAGTTACTTTGGAAAAAAAAAATTTTTTTTAGTTACTTTGGAAAAAAAAATATTTTTTTTAGTTACTTTGGAAAAAAAAAATTTTTTTTAGTTACTTTGGAAAAAAAAAATTTTTTTAGTTTCTTTGGAAAAAAAAAATTTTTTTTAGTTACTTTGGAAAAAAAAATATTTTTTTAGTTACTTTGGAAAAAAAAATATTTTTTTAGTTACTTTGGAAAAAAAAATATATTTTTAGTTACTTTGGAAAAAATAATATTTTTTTAGTTTCTTTGGAAAAAAAAATATTGTTTTAGTTACTTTGGAAAAAAAAATATTTTTTTAGTTACTTTGGAAAAAAAAATATTTTTTTAGTTACTTTGGAAAAAAAATATTTTTTTAGTTACTTTGGAAAAAAAAATATTTTTTTAGTTACTTTGGAAAAAAAAATATTTTTTTAGTTACTTTGGAAAAAAAAATATTTTTTTAGTTACTTTGGAAAAAAAAATATTTTTTTAGTTACTTTGGAAAAAAAAATATTTTTTTAGTTACTTTGGAAAAAAAAAAATTTTTTTAGTTACTTTGGAAAAAAAAATATTTTTTTAGTTACTTTGGAAAAAAAAATTTTTTTTAGTTACTTTGGAAAAAAAAAATTTTTTTTAGTTACTTTGGAAAAAAAAAAAAATTTTTAGTTACTTTGGAAAAAAAATTTTTTTTTTAGTTACTTTGGAAAAAATAATATTTTTTTAGTTTCTTTGGAAAAAAAAAAAATTTTAGTTACTTTGGAAAAATTTTTTTTTTTTAGTTACTTTGGAAAAAAAATATTTTTTTAGTTACTTTGGAAAAAAAATTTTTTTTTTAGTTACTTTGGAAAAAAAATATTTTTTTAGTTACTTTGGAAAAAAAAATATTTTTTTAGTTACTTTGGAAAAAAAATATTTTTTTAGTTACTTTGGAAAAAAAAATATTTTTTTAGTTACTTTGGAAAAAAAAAATATTTTTTTAGTTTCTTTGGAAAAAAAAATATTTTTTTAGTTACTTTGGAAAAAAAAAATATTTTTTTAGTTACTTTGGAAAAAAAAATATTTTTTTAGTTACTTTGGAAAAAAAAATATTTTTTTAGTTACTTTGGAAAAAAAAAATATTTTTTTAGTTTCTTTGGAAAAAAAAATATTTTTTTAGTTACTTTGGAAAAAAAAATATTTTTTAGTTACTTTGGAAAAAAAAATATTTTTTTAGTTACTTTGGAAAAAAATATATTTTTTTAGTTACTTTGGAAAAAAAATTTTTTTTTTAGTTACTTTGGAAAAAAAATTTTTTTTTAGTTACTTTGGAAAAAAAAATATTTTTTTAGTTACTTTGGAAAAAAAAATATTTTTTTAGTTTCTTTGGAAAAAAAAATATTTTTTTAGTTACTTTGGAAAAAAAAAATTTTTTAGTTACTTTGGAAAAAAAAATTTTTTTTTAGTTACTTTGGAAAAAAAAATATTTTTTTAGTTACTTTGGAAAAAAAATATTTTTTTAGTTACTTTGGAAAAAAAATATTTTTTTAGTTACTTTGGAAAAAAAATATTTTTTTAGTTACTTTGGAAAAAAAAAAAAAATTTTAGTTACTTTGGAAAAAAATATATATTTTTAGTTACTTTGGAAAAATAATATTTTTTTAGTTTCTTTGGAAAAAAAAATTATTGTTTTAGTTACTTTGGAAAAAAAAATATTTTTTTAGTTACTTTGGAAAAAAAATATTTTTTTAGTTACTTTGGAAAAAAAATATTTTTTTAGTTACTTTGGAAAAAAAATATTTTTTTAGTTACTTTGGAAAAAAAAATATTTTTTTAGTTACTTTGGAAAAAAATATATTTTTTTAGTTACTTTGGAAAAAAAAAATTTTTTTTTAGTTACTTTGGAAAAAAAAATTTTTTTTTAGTTACTTTGGAAAAAAAAAATTTTTTAGTTACTTTGGAAAAAAAAATTTTTTTAGTTACTTTGGAAAAAAAAATTTTTTTTTAGTTACTTTGGAAAAAAAAAATTTTTTTAGTTACTTTGGAAAAAAAAATTTTTTTTTTAGTTACTTTGGAAAAAATAATATTTTTTTAGTTTCTTTGGAAAAAAAAAAAAATTTTAGTTACTTTGGAAAAAAAAAAATTTTTTTAGTTACTTTGGAAAAAAAATATTTTTTTAGTTACTTTGGAAAAAAAAATTTTTTTTTAGTTACTTTGGAAAAAAAAATATTTTTTTAGTTACTTTGGAAAAAAAAATATTTTTTTAGTTACTTTGGAAAAAAAATATTTTTTTAGTTACTTTGGAAAAAAAATATTTTTTTAGTTACTTTGGAAAAAAAAATATTTTTTTAGTTTCTTTGGAAAAAAAAATATTTTTTTAGTTACTTTGGAAAAAAAAAATATTTTTTTAGTTACTTTGGAAAAAAAATATTTTTTTAGTTACTTTGGAAAAAAAAATATTTTTTTAGTTACTTTGGAAAAAAAAATATTTTTTTAGTTTCTTTGGAAAAAAAAATATTTTTTTAGTTACTTTGGAAAAAAAAATATTTTTTTAGTTACTTTGGAAAAAAAAATATTTTTTTAGTTACTTTGGAAAAAAATATATTTTTTTAGTTACTTTGGAAAAAAAATATTTTTTTAGTTACTTTGGAAAAAAAATATTTTTTTAGTTACTTTGGAAAAAAAAATATTTTTTTAGTTACTTTGGAAAAAAAAATATTTTTTTAGTTTCTTTGGAAAAAAAAATTTTTTTTAGTTACTTTGGAAAAAAAAATATTTTTTTAGTTACTTTGGAAAAAAAAATATTTTTTTAGTTACTTTGGGAAAAAAAATATTTTTTTAGTTTCTTTGGAAAAAAAAATATTTTTTTAGTTACTTTGGAAAAAAAAATATTTTTTTAGTTACTTGGAAAAAAAAATATTTTTTTAGTTACTTTGGAAAAAAAAATATTTTTTTAGTTACTTTGGAAAAAAAAATATATTTTTAGTTTCTTTGGAAAATAAAATATTTTTTAAGTTACTTTGGAAAAAAATATATTTTTTTAGTTACTTTGGAAAAAAAAAAATTTTTTTAGTTACTTTGGAAAAAAAAATATTTTTTTAGTTACTTTGGAAAAAAAATATTTTTTTAGTTACTTTGGAAAAAAAATTATTTTTTTAGTTACTTTGGAAAAAAAAATATTTTTTTAGTTACTTTGGAAAAAAAAATATTTTTTTAATTACTTTGGAAAAAAAAATATTTTTTTAGTTACTTTGGAAAAAAAAATATTTTTTTAGTTACTTTGGAAAAAAAAATATTTTTTTAGTTACTTTGGAAAAAAAAAAATTTTTTTAGTTACTTTGGAAAAAAAAAAAATTTTTTAGTTACTTTGGAAAAAAAAAATTTTAGTTACTTTGGAAAAAAAAATTTTTTTTTTTTAGTTACTTTGGAAAAAAAAATATTTTTTTAGTTTCTTTGGAAAAAAAAATATTTTTTTAGTTACTTTGGAAAAAAAATAATTTTTTTAGTTACTTTGGAAAAAAAAAAAATTTTTTAGTTACTTTGGAAAACAATTTTTTTTTTTAGTTACTTTGGAAAAAAAATTATTTTTTTAGTTTCTTTGGAAAAAAAAATATTATTTTAGTTACTTTGGAAAAAAAAAATTTTTTTTAGTTACTTTGGAAAAAAAAAATTTTTTTTAGTTACTTTGGAAAAAAATATATTTTTTTAGTTACTTTGGAAAAAAAAATATTTTTTTAGTTACTTTGGAAAAAAAAATATTTTTTTAGTTACTTTGGAAAAAAAAATATTTTTTTAGTTACTTTGGAAAAAAAATATTTTTTTAGTTACTTTGGGAAAAAAAATATTTTTTTAGTTACTTTGGAAAAAAAAATATTTTTTTAGTTACTTTGGAAAAAAAAATATTTTTTTAGTTACTTTGGAAAAAAATATATTTTTTTAGTTACTTTGGAAAAAAAAATATTTTTTTAGTTACTTTGGAAAAAAAATATTTTTTTAGTTACTTTGGAAAAAAAAATATTTTTTTAGTTACTTTGGAAAAAAAAAATTTTTTTTAGTTACTTTGGAAAAAAAATATTTTTTTAGTTACTTTGGAAAAAAAAATATTTTTTTAGTTACTTTGGAAAAAAAATATTTTTTTAGTTACTTTGGAAAAAAAAATATTTTTTTAGTTACTTTGGAAAAAAAAATATTTTTTTAGTTACTTTGTAAAAAAAAATTTTTTTTTAGTTACTTTGGAAAAAAAAATTTTTTTTAGTTACTTTGGAAAAAAAAAAATTTTTTTAGTTACTTTGGAAAAAAAATTATTTTTTTAGTTACTTTGGAAAAAAAAATATTTTTTTAATTACTTTGGAAAAAAAATATTTTTTTAGTTACTTTGGAAAAAAAAATATTTTTTTAGTTACTTTGGAAAAAAAAATATTTTTTTAGTTACTTTGGAAAAAAAATAATTTTTTTAGTTACTTTGGAAAAAAAAAAAATTTTTTAGTTACTTTGGAAAAAAAAATTTTTTTTAGTTTCTTTGGAAAATTTTTTTTTTTTTTAGTTACTTTGGAAAAAAAAATATTTTTTTAGTTTCTTTGGAAAAAAAATTATTTTTTTAGTTACTTTGGAAAAAAAATAATTTTTTTAGTTACTTTGGAAAAAAAAATTTTTTAGTTACTTTGGAAAAAAAAAAATTTTTTTAGTTTCTTTGGAAAACAATTTTTTTTTTTAGTTACTTTGGAAAAAAAAATATTTTTTTAGTTTCTTTGGAAAAAAAAATATTTTTTTAGTTACTTTGGAAAAAAAAAATTTTTTTAGTTACTTTGGAAAAAAAAATATTTTTTTAGTTACTTTGGAAAAAAAAATATTTTTTTAGTTACTTTGGAAAAAAAATATTTTTTTAGTTACTTTGGGAAAAAAAATATTTTTTTAGTTACTTTGGAAAAAAATATATTTTTTTAGTTACTTTGGAAAAAAAAATATTTTTTTAGTTACTTTGGAAAAAAATATATTTTTTTAGTTACTTTGGAAAAAAAAATATTTTTTTAGTTACTTTGGAAAAAAAATATTTTTTTAGTTACTTTGGAAAAAAAAATATTTTTTTAGTTACTTTGGAAAAAAAAATATTTTTTTAGTTACTTTGGAAAAAAAAATATTTTTTTAGTTACTTTGGAAAAAAAAATATTTTTTTAGTTTCTTTGGAAAAAAAATATTTTTTTTAGTTACTTTGGAAAAAAAAAATTTTTTTTAGTTACTTTGGAAAAAAATATATTTTTTTAGTTACTTTGGAAAAAAAAATATTTTTTTAGTTACTTTGGGAAAAAAAATATTTTTTTAGTTACTTTGGAAAAAAAAATATTTTTTTAGTTACTTTGGAAAAAAAAATATTTTTTTAGTTACTTTGGAAAAAAAATATTTTTTTAGTTACTTTGGAAAAAAAAATATTTTTTTAGTTACTTTGGAAAAAAAAATATTTTTTTAGATACTTTGGAAAAAAAAATATTTTTTTAGTTACTTTGGAAAAAAAAAAAAAATTTTAGTTACTTTGGAAAAAAAAATTTTTTTAGTTACTTTGGAAAAAAAAAAAAAATTTTAGTTACTTTGGAAAAAAAAAAAATTTTTAGTTACTTTGGAAAAAAATTTTTTTTTTGAGTTACTTTGGAAATTTTTTTTTTTTTAATTACTTTGGAAAAAAAAATTTTTTTTAGTTACTTTGGAAAAAAATATATATTTTTAGTTACTTTGGAAAAAAAATAATTTTTTTAGTTACTTTGGAAAAAAAAAAATTTTTTTAGTTACTTTGGAAAAAATAATATTTTTTTAGTTTCTTTGGAAAAAAAAATATTTTTTTAGTTACTTTGGAAAAAAATTTTTTTTTTAGTTACTTTGGAAAAAAATTTTTTTTTTAGTTACTTTGGAAAAAAAATAATTTTTTTAGTTACTTTGGAAAAAAAAAATTTTTTTTAGTTACTTTGGAAAAAAAATTTTTTTTTTAGTTACTTTGGAAAAAAAAATATTTTTTTAGTTACTTTGGAAAAAAAAAATTTTTTTTAGTTACTTTGGAAAAAAAAATTTTTTTTAGTTTCTTTGGAAAAAAAAAATTTTTTTTAGTTACTTTGGAAAAAAAAATATTTTTTTAGTTACTTTGGAAAAAAAAATATTTTTTTAGTTACTTTGGAAAAAAAAATATTTTTTTAGTTACTTTGGAAAAAAAAATATTTTTTTAGTTTCTTTGGAAAAAAAAATATTTTTTTAGTTACTTTGGAAAAAAAAATATTTTTTTAGTTACTTTGGAAAAAAAAATATTTTTTTAGTTACTTTGGAAAAAAAAATATTTTTTTAGTTACTTTGGAAAAAAAATATTTTTTTAGTTACTTTGGAAAAAAAAATATTTTTTTAGTTACTTTGGAAAAAAAAATATTTTTTTAGTTACTTTGGAAAAAAAAATATTTTTTTAGTTACTTTGGAAAAAAAAAATTTTTTTTAGATACTTTGGAAAAAAAAATATTTTTTTAGTTACTTTGGAAAAAAAAAAAAAATTTTAGTTACTTTGGAAAAAAAAATTTTTTTAGTTACTTTGGAAAAAAAAAAAAAATTTTAGTTACTTTGGAAAAAAAAAAAATTTTTAGTTACTTTGGAAAAAAAAAATTTTTTTGAGTTACTTTGGAAAATTTTTTTTTTTTTAATTACTTTGGAAAAAAAATTTTTTTTTAGTTACTTTGGAAAAAAATATATATTTTTAGTTACTTTGGAAAAAAAATAATTTTTTTAGTTACTTTGGAAAAAAAAAAATTTTTTTAGTTACTTTGGAAAAAATAATATTTTTTTAGTTTCTTTGGAAAAAAAAATATTTTTTTAGTTACTTTGGAAAAAATTTTTTTTTTTAGTTACTTTGGAAAAAAAAATTTTTTTTAGTTACTTTGGAAAAAAAATAATTTTTTTAGTTACTTTGGAAAAAAAAAATTTTTTTTAGTTACTTTGGAAAAAAAAAATTTTTTTTAGTTACTTTGGAAAAAAAAATATTTTTTTAGTTACTTTGGAAAAAAAAATTTTTTTTTAGTTACTTTGGAAAAAAAAAATTTTTTTAGTTTCTTTGGAAAAAAAAAATTTTTTTTAGTTACTTTGGAAAACAAAATATTTTTTTAGTTACTTTGGAAAAAAAAATATTTTTTTAGTTACTTTGGAAAAAAAAATATTTTTTTAGTTACTTTGGAAAAAAAAATATTTTTTTAGTTTCTTTGGAAAAAAAAATATTTTTTTAGTTACTTTGGAAAAAAAAATATTTTTTTAGTTACTTTGGAAAAAAAAATATTTTTTTAGTTACTTTGGAAAAAAAAATATTTTTTTAGTTACTTTGGAAAAAAAATATTTTTTTAGTTACTTTGGAAAAAAAAATATTTTTTTAGTTACTTTGGAAAAAAAAATATTTTTTTAGTTACTTTGGAAAAAAAAATATTTTTTTAGTTACTTTGGAAAAAAAAATTTTTTTTTAGTTACTTTGGAAAAAAAAATATTTTTTTAGTTACTTTGGAAAAAAAAATATTTTTTTAATTACTTTGGAAAAAAAATATTTTTTTAGTTACTTTGGAAAAAAAAAAAAAAAATTTGTTACTTTGGAAAAAAAATTTTTTTTTTAGTTTCTTTGGAAAAAAGAATTTTTTTTTAGTTTCTTTGGAAAATTTTTTTTTTTTTTAGTTACTTTGGAAAAAAAAATATTTTTTTAGTTACTTTGGAAAAAAAAATATTTTTTTAGTTACTTT
Organism: Melanostigma gelatinosum; assembly: GCF_949748355.1. Lineage (NCBI taxonomy): Eukaryota > Metazoa > Chordata > Actinopteri > Perciformes > Zoarcidae > Melanostigma > Melanostigma gelatinosum. The sequence goes on from NW_027635005.1 coordinate 15,711, forward strand.
GGAAAAAAAATATTGTTTTAGTTACTTTGGAAAAAAAAATATTTTTTTAGTTACTTTGGAAAAAAAAATATTTTTTTAGTTACTTTGGAAAAAAAAATATTTTTTTAGTTACTTTGGAAAAAAAAATATTTTTTTAGTTACTTTGGAAAAAAAAAAAATTTTTTAGTTACTTTGGAAAAAAAAAATTTTTTTAGTTACTTTGGAAAAAAAAAAAAAAATTTAGTTACTTTGGAAAAAAAAAATTTTTTTAGTTACTTTGGAAAAAAAATTTTTTTTTGAGTTACTTTGGAAATTTTTTTTTTTTTTAATTACTTTGGAAAAAAAAAAATTTTTTAGTTACTTTGGAAAAAAATATATATTTTTAGTTACTTTGGAAAAAAAAAAATTTTTTTAGTTACTTTGGAAAAAAAAAAAATTTTTTAGTTACTTTGGAAAAAAAATATTTTTTTTAGTTACTTTGGAAAAAAAAATATTTTTTTAGTTACTTTGGAAAAAAAAATATTTTTTTAGTTACTTTGGAAAAAAAAATATTTTTTTAGTTTCTTTGGAAAAAAAAATATTTTTTTAGTTACTTTGGGAAAAAAAAAATTTTTTTAGTTACTTTGGAAAAAAAAAATTTTTTTTAGTTACTTTGGAAAAAAAAATATTTTTTTAGTTACTTTGGAAAAAAAAATATTTTTTTAGTTACTTTGGAAAAAAAAATATTTTTTTAGTTACTTTGGAAAAAAAAATATATTTTTAGTTACTTTGGAAAAAATAATATTTTTTTAGTTTCTTTGGAAAAAAAAATATTTTTTTAGTTACTTTGGAAAAAAAATTTTTTTTTAGTTACTTTGGAAAAAAAATATTTTTTTAGTTACTTTGGAAAAAAAAATTTTTTTTAGTTACTTTGGAAAAAAAAAAAATTTTTTAGTTACTTTGGAAAAAAAAAATTTTTTTTAGTTACTTTGGAAAAAAAAATATTTTTTTAGTTACTTTGGAAAAAAAAAAAATTTTTTAGTTACTTTGGAAAAAAAAATATTTTTTTAGTTACTTTGGAAAAAAAAATATTTTTTTAGTTACTTTGGAAAAAAAATATTTTTTTAGTTACTTTGGAAAAAAAAAATTTTTTTAGTTACTTTGGAAAAAAAAAATTTTTTTAGTTACTTTGGAAAAAAAAAATTTTTTTAGTTACTTTGGAAAAAAAAAATTTTTTTAGTTACTTTGGAAAAAAAAAATTTTTTTTAGTTACTTTGGAAAAAAAAAAATTTTTTTAGTTACTTTGGAAAAAAAAAAAAATTTTTAGTTACT
>NW_027635004.1:0-36186 GCF_949748355.1 Melanostigma gelatinosum
ATTTTTTTTTCCAAAGTAACTAAAAAAATATTTTTTTTTCCAAAGTAACTAAAAAAATATTTTTTTTCCCAAAGAAACTAAAAAAATATTTTTTTTCCCAAAGTAACTAAAAAAAAATTTTTTTCCAAAGAAACTAAAAAAATATTTTTTTTTCCAAAGTAACTAAAAAAATATTTTTTTTTCCAAAGTAACTAAAAAAATATTTTTTTTTCCAAAGTAACTAAAAAAGTAACTTTTTTTCCAAAGTAACTAAAAAAGTAACTTTTTTTCCAAAGTAACTAAAAAAATATTTTTTTTTCCAAAGTAACTAAAAAAATATTTTTTTTTCCAAAGTAACTAAAAAAGTAACTTTTTTTCCAAAGTAACTAAAAAAGTAACTTTTTTTCCAAAGAAACTAAAAAAATATTTTTTTTTCCAAAGTAACTAAAAAAATATTTTTTTTCCAAAGTAACTAAAAAAATATTTTTTTTCCAAAGTAACTAAAAAAATATTTTTTTTTCCAAAGTAACTAAAAAAAATATTTTTTTTTCCAAAGTAACTAAAAAAATTTTTTTTTTTCCAAAATAACTAAAAAAATATTTTTTTTTCCAAAGTAACTAAAAAAATATTTTTTTTCCAAAGTAACTAAAAAAATTTTTTTTTTTCCAAAGTAACTAAAAAAATTTTTTTTTTCCAAAGTAACTAAAAAAATATTTTTTTTCCAAAGTAACTAAAAAAATATTTTTTTTTCCAAAGTAACTAAAAAAAATTTTTTTTTTCCAAAGTAACTAAAAAAATTTTTTTTTTTCCAAAGTAACTAAAAAAATATATTTTTTTCCAAAGAAACTAAAAAAATATTTTTTTTTCCAAAGTAACTAAAAAAATTTTTTTTTTTCCAAAGTAACTAAAAAAATATTTTTTTTTCCAAAGTAACTAAAATAATTTTTTTTTTCCCAAAGTAACTAAAACAAATTTTTTTTTTCCAAAGTAACTAAAAAAATATTTTTTTTTCCAAAGTAACTAAAAAAGTAACTTTTTTTCCAAAGTAACTAAAAAAGTAACTTTTTTTCCAAAGTAACTAAAAAAGTAACTTTTTTTCCAAAGTAACTAAAAAAGTAACTTTTTTTCCAAAGTAACTAAAAAAAAAAAAAATTTTCCAAAGTAACTAAAAAAATATTTTTTTTTCCAAAGTAACTAAAAAAGTAACTTTTTTTCCAAAGTAACTAAAAAAGTAACTTTTTTTCCAAAGAAACTAAAAAAATATTTTTTTTTCCAAAGTAACTAAAAAAATATTTTTTTTCCAAAGTAACTAAAAAAATATTTTTTTTTCCAAAGTAACTAAAAAAAATTTTTTTTTTCCAAAGTAACTAAAAAAAATTTTTTTTTTTCCAAAGTAACTAAAAAAATTTTTTTTTTCCCAAAGTAACTAAAAAAATATTTTTTTTTCCAAAGTAACTAAAAAAATATTTTTTTTTCCAAAGTAACTAAAAAAATATTTTTTTTTCCAAAGTAACTAAAAAAATATTTTTTTTTCCAAAGTAACTAAAAAAGTAAATTTTTTTCCAAAGTAACTAAAAAAATATATTTTTTTCCAAAGTAACTAAAACAATTTTTTTTTTCCAAAGTAACTAAAAAAGTAACCTTTTTTCCAAAGTAACTAAAAAAATATTTTTTTTTCCAAAGTAACTAAAAAAATATTTTTTTTTCCAAAGTAACTAAAAAAAATTTTTTTTTTCCAAAGTAACTAAAAAAAATTTTTTTTTTTCCAAAGTAACTAAAAAAATATTTTTTTTCCCAAAGTAACTAAAAAAATATTTTTTTTTCCAAAGTAACTAAAAAAATATTTTTTTTTCCAAAGTAACTAAAAAAATATTTTTTTTTCCAAAGTAACTAAAAAAATATTTTTTTTTCCAAAGTAACTAAAAAAGTAAATTTTTTTCCAAAGTAACTAAAAAAATATATTTTTTTCCAAAGTAACTAAAACAATTTTTTTTTTCCAAAGTAACTAAAAAAGTAACCTTTTTTCCAAAGTAACTAAAAAAATATTTTTTTTTCCAAAGTAACTAAAAAAATATTTTTTTTTCCAAAGTAACTAAAAAAATATTTTTTTTCCAAAGTAACTAAAAAAATATTTTTTTTTCCAAAGTAACTAAAAAAATATTTTTTTTTCCAAAGTAACTAAAAAAGTAACTTTTTTTCCAAAGTAACTAAAAAAATATTTTTTTTTCCAAAGTAACTAAAAAAGTAAATTTTTTTCCAAAGTAACTAAAAAACTAACTTTTTTTCCAAAGTAACTAAAAAAGTAACTTTTTTTCCAAAGTAACTAAAAAAATATTTTTTTTTCCAAAGTAACTAAAAAAGTAAATTTTTTTCCAAAGTAACTAAAAAAGTAACTTTTTTTCCAAAGTAACTAAAAAAGTAACTTTTTTTCCAAAGTAACTAAAAAAGTAACTTTTTTTCCAAAGTAACTAAAAAAATATTTTTTTTTCCAAAGTAACTAAAAAAATATTTTTTTTTCCAAAGTAACTAAAAAAGTAACTTTTTTTCCAAAGTAACTAAAAAAGTAACTTTTTTTCCAAAGAAACTAAAAAAATATTTTTTTTTCCAAAGTAACTAAAAAAATATTTTTTTTCCAAAGTAACTAAAAAAATATTTTTTTTTCCAAAGTAACTAAAAAAATATTTTTTTTTCCAAAGTAACTAAAAAATTTTTTTTTTTCCAAAGTAACTAAAAAAATTTTTTTTTTCCAAAGTAACTAAAAAAATATTTTTTTTTCCAAAGAAACTAAAAAAATATTTTTTTTTCCAAAGTAACTAAAAAAATATTTTTTTTTCCAAAGTAACTAAAAAAATATTTTTTTTTCCAAAGTAACTAAAAAAATATTTTTTTTCCCAAAGAAACTAAAAAAATATTTTTTTTCCCAAAGTAACTAAAAAAAAATTTTTTTCCAAAGAAACTAAAAAAATATTTTTTTTTCCAAAGTAACTAAAAAAATATTTTTTTTTCCAAAGTAACTAAAAAAATATTTTTTTTTCCAAAGTAACTAAAAAAGTAACTTTTTTTCCAAAGTAACTAAAAAAAGTAACTTTTTTTCCAAAGTAACTAAAAAAATATTTTTTTTTCCAAAGTAACTAAAAAAATATTTTTTTTTCCAAAGTAACTAAAAAAGTAACTTTTTTTCCAAAGTAACTAAAAAAGTAACTTTTTTTCCAAAGAAACTAAAAAAATATTTTTTTTTCCAAAGTAACTAAAAAAATATTTTTTTTCCAAAGTAACTAAAAAAATATTTTTTTTCCAAAGTAACTAAAAAAATATTTTTTTTTCCAAAGTAACTAAAAAAAATTTTTTTTTTTCCAAAGTAACTAAAAAAAATTTTTTTTTTCCCAAAGTAACTAAAAAAATATTTTTTTTTCCAAAGTAACTAAAAAAATATTTTTTTTTCCAAAGTAACTAAAAAAATATTTTTTTTTCCAAAGTAACTAAAAATATATTTTTTTTTTCCAAAGTAACTAAAAAAATATTTTTTTTTCAAAGTAACTAAAAAAATATTTTTTTTTCCAAAGTAACTAAAAAAATATTTTTTTTCCAAAGTAACTAAAAAAATATTTTTTTTTCAAAGTAACTAAAAAAATATTTTTTTTTCCAAAGTAACTAAAAAAATATTTTTTTTTCCAAAGTAACTAAAAAAATATTTTTTTTTCCAAAGTAACTAAAAAAATATTTTTTTTTCCAAAGTAACTAAAAAAATATATTTTTTTCCAAAGTAACTAAAAAAATATTTTTTTTTCCAAAGTAACTAAAAAAATATTTTTTTTTCCAAAGAAACTAAAAAAATATTTTTTTTTCCAAAGTAACTAAAAAAATATTTTTTTTTCCAAAGTAACTAAAAAAATATTTTTTTTCCCAAAGTAACTAAAAAAAATTTTTTTTTCCAAAGTAACTAAAAAAATATTTTTTTTTCCAAAGTAACTAAAAAAAATTTTTTTTTTCCAATGTAACTAAAAAAATATTTTTTTTTCCAAAGTAACTAAAAAAATATTTTTTTTTCCAAAGTAACTAAAAAAATATTTTTTTTTCCAAAGTAACTAAAAAAATATTTTTTTTTCCAAAGAAACTAAAAAAATATTTTTTTTTCCAAAGTAACTAAAAAAATATTTTTTTTTTCCAAAGTAACTAAAAAAATATTTTCTTTTCCAAAGTAACTAAAAAAATATTTTTTTTCCAAAGAAACTAAAAATATATTTTTTTTTCCAAAGTAACTAAAAAATATATTTTTTTCCAAAGAAACTAAAAAAATATTTTTTTTTCCAAAGTAACTAAAAAATATTTTTTTTTCCAAAGTAACTAAAAAAATATTTTTTTTTCCAAAGTAACTAAAAAAATAATTTTTTTTCCAAAGAAACTAAAAAAATATTTTTTTTTCCAAAGTAACTAAAAAATTTTTTTTTTTCCAAAGTAACTAAAAAAAATTTTTTTTTTCCAAAGTAACTAAAAAAATTTTTTTTTTCCAAAGTAACTAAAAAAATATTTTTTTTTCCAAAGTAACTAAAAAAAAAATTTTTTTTCCAAAGTAACTAAAAATTTTTTTTTTTTTCCAAAATAACTAAAAAAAATTTTTTTTTTCCAAAGTAACTAAAAAAATATTTTTTTTCCAAAGTAACTAAAAAAATATTTTTTTTTCCAAAGTAACTAAAAAAATATTTTTTTTCCAAAGTAACTAAAAAAATATTTTTTTTTCCAAAGTAACTAAAAAAATATTTTTTTTTCCAAAGTAACTAAAAAAATATTTTTTTTTCCAAAGTAACTAAAAAAATATTTTTTTTTCCAAAGTAACTAAAAAAAAATTTTTTTTTCCAAAGAAACTAAAAAAAAAAAATATTTTTTTTTCCAAAGTAACTAAAAAAGTAACTTTTTTTCCAAAGTAACTAAAAAAGTAACTTTTTTTCCAAAGAAACTAAAAAAATATTTTTTTTTCCAAAGTAACTAAAAAAATATTTTTTTTCCAAAGTAACTAAAAAAATATTTTTTTTTCCAAAGTAACTAAAAAAAAATATTTTTTTCCAAAGTAACTAAAAAATTTTTTTTTTTTTCCAAAGTAACTAAAAAAATATTTTTTTTTCCAAAGTAACTAAAAAAATTTTTTTTTTTCCAAAGTAACTAAAAAAATATTTTTTTTTCCAAAGTAACTAAAAAAAATTTTTTTTTTCCAAAGTAACTAAAAAAATATTTTTTTTTCCAAAGTAACTAAAAAAATATTTTTTTTCCAAAGTAACTAAAAAAATATTTTTTTTCCCAAAGTAACTAAAAAAATTTTTTTTTCCAAAGTAACTAAAAAAAAATTTTTTTTTCCAAAGTAACTAAAAAAAAAAATTTTTTTCCAAAGTAACTAAAAAATATTTTTTTTTCCAAAGTAACTAAAAAAAATTTTTTTTTTCCAATGTAACTAAAAAAATATTTTTTTTTCCAAAGTAACTAAAAAAATATTTTTTTTTCCAAAGTAACTAAAAAAATATTTTTTTTTCCAAAGTAACTAAAAAAATATTTTTTTTTCCAAAGAAACTAAAAAAATATTTTTTTTTCCAAAGTAACTAAAAAAATATTTTTTTTTTCCAAAGTAACTAAAAAAATATTTTCTTTTCCAAAGTAACTAAAAAAATATTTTTTTTCCAAAGAAACTAAAAAAATATTTTTTTTTCCAAAGTAACTAAAAAAAATATTTTTTTCCAAAGAAACTAAAAAAATATTTTTTTTTCCAAAGTAACTAAAAAATATTTTTTTTTCCAAAGTAACTAAAAAAATATTTTTTTTTCCAAAGTAACTAAAAAAATAATTTTTTTTCCAAAGAAACTAAAAAAATATTTTTTTTTCCAAAGTAACTAAAAAATTTTTTTTTTTCCAAAGTAACTAAAAAAAATTTTTTTTTTCCAAAGTAACTAAAAAAATTTTTTTTTTTCCAAAGTAACTAAAAAAATATTTTTTTTTCCAAAGTAACTAAAAAAAAATTTTTTTTTCCAAAGTAACTAAAATTTTTTTTTTTTTTCCAAAATAACTAAAAAAATATTTTTTTTTCCAAAGTAACTAAAAAAATATTTTTTTTCCAAAGTAACTAAAAAAATATTTTTTTTTCCAAAGTAACTAAAAAAATATTTTTTTTCCAAAGTAACTAAAAAAATATTTTTTTTTCCAAAGTAACTAAAAAAAATTTTTTTTTTCCAAAGTAACTAAAAAAATATTTTTTTTTCCAAAGTAACTAAAAAAATATTTTTTTTTCCAAAGTAACTAAAACATTTTTTTTTTTCCAAAGAAACTAAAAAAAAAAATTTTTTTCCAAAGTAACTAAAAAAAATTTTTTTTTCCAAAGTAACTAAAAAAATATTTTTTTTCCAAAGTAACTAAAAAAATATTTTTTTTTCCAAAGTAACTAAAAAAAAATTTTTTTTTCCAAAGTAACTAAAAAAAATTTTTTTTTTCCAAAGTAACTAAAAAAAAAAATTTTTTTCCAAAGAAACTAAAAAAATATTTTTTTTTCCAAAGTAACTAAAAAAAAATATTTTTTTCCAAAGAAACTAAAAAAATATTTTTTTTTCCAAAGTAACTAAAAAAAATTTTTTTTTTCCAAAGTAACTAAAAAAATATTTTTTTTTCCAAAGTAACTAAAATAATTTTTTTTTCCCAAAGTAACTAAAAAAATTTTTTTTTTTCCAAAGTAACTAAAAAAATATTTTTTTTTCCAAAGTAACTAAAAAAGTAACTTTTTTTCCAAAGTAACTAAAAAAGTAACTTTTTTTCCAAAGTAACTAAAAAAGTAACTTTTTTTCCAAAGTAACTAAAAAAGTAACTTTTTTTCCAAAGTAACTAAAAAAAAAAAATTTTTTCCAAAGTAACTAAAAAAATATTTTTTTTTCCAAAGTAACTAAAAAAGTAACTTTTTTTCCAAAGTAACTAAAAAAGTAACTTTTTTTCCAAAGAAACTAAAAAAAAATTTTTTTTTCCAAAGTAACTAAAAAAATATTTTTTTTCCAAAGTAACTAAAAAAATTTTTTTTTTTCCAAAGTAACTAAAAAAAAATATTTTTTTCCAAAGTAACTAAAAAATTTTTTTTTTTTTCCAAAGTAACTAAAAAAATATTTTTTTTCCCAAAGTAACTAAAAAAATATTTTTTTTTCCAAAGTAACTAAAAAAATATTTTTTTTTCCAAAGTAACTAAAAAAATATTTTTTTTTCCAAAGTAACTAAAAAAATATTTTTTTTTCCAAAGTAACTAAAAAAGTAAATTTTTTTCCAAAGTAACTAAAAAAATATATTTTTTTCCAAAGTAACTAAAAAAAAATTTTTTTTTCCAAAGTAACTAAAACAATTTTTTTTTTCCAAAGTAACTAAAAAAATATTTTTTTTTCCAAAGTAACTAAAAAAATATTTTTTTTTCCAAAGTAACTAAAAAAGTAACTTTTTTTCCAAAGTAACTAAAAAAGTAACTTTTTTTCCAAAGAAACTAAAAAAATATTTTTTTTTCCAAAGTAACTAAAAAAATATTTTTTTTCCAAAGTAACTAAAAAAATATTTTTTTTTCCAAAGTAACTAAAAAAATATTTTTTTTCCCAAAGTAACTAAAAAATTTTTTTTTTTTCCAAAGTAACTAAAAAAAAATTTTTTTTCCCAAAGTAACTAAAAAAAAATTTTTTTTTCCAAAGTAACTAAAAAAATATTTTTTTTTCCAAAGTAACTAAAAAAATATTTTTTTTTCCAAAGTAACTAAAAAAATATTTTTTTTTTCCAAAGTAACTAAAAAAATATTTTTTTTTCAAAGTAACTAAAAAAATATTTTTTTTTCCAAAGTAACTAAAAAAATATTTTTTTTCCAAAGTAACTAAAAAAATATTTTTTTTTCAAAGTAACAAAAAAAATATTTTTTTTTCCAAAGTAACTAAAAAAATATTTTTTTTCCAAAGTAACTAAAAAAATATTTTTTTTCCAAAGTAACTAAAAAAATATTTTTTTTTCCAAAGTAACTAAAAAAATATATTTTTTTCCAAAGTAACTAAAAAAATATTTTTTTTCCCAAAGAAACTAAAAAAATATTTTTTTTTCCAAAGTAACTAAAAAAATATTTTTTTTTCCAAAGTAACTAAAAAAAATTTTTTTTTCCCAAAGTAACTAAAAAAATTTTTTTTTTCCAAAGTAACTAAAAAAAAATGTTTTTTCCAAAGTAACTAAAAAAAAAATTTTTTTTCCAAAGTAACTAAAAAAAATTTTTTTTTCCAAGGTAACTAAAAAAAAATTTTTTTTTCCAAAGTAACTAAAAAAATATTTTTTTTTCCAAAGTAACTAAAAAAATATTTTTTTTTCCAAAGTAACTAAAAAAATATTTTTTTTTCCAAAGTAACTAAAAAAATATATTTTTTTCCAAAGTAACTAAAAAAATATTTTTTTTTCCAAAGTAACTAAAAAAATATTTTTTTTTCCAAAGAAACTAAAAAAATATTTTTTTTTCCAAAGTAACTAAAAAAATATTTTTTTTTCCAAAGTAACTAAAAAAATATTTTTTTTCCCAAAGTAACTAAAAAAAATTTTTTTTTCCAAAGTAACTAAAAAAATATTTTTTTTTCCAAAGTAACTAAAAAAAATTTTTTTTTTCCAATGTAACTAAAAAAATATTTTTTTTTCCAAAGTAACTAAAAAAATATTTTTTTTTCCAAAGTAACTAAAAAAATATTTTTTTTTCCAAAGTAACTAAAAAAATATTTTTTTTTCCAAAGAAACTAAAAAAATATTTTTTTTTCCAAAGTAACTAAAAAAATATTTTTTTTTTCCAAAGTAACTAAAAAAATATTTTCTTTTCCAAAGTAACTAAAAAAATATTTTTTTTCCAAAGAAACTAAAAATATATTTTTTTTTCCAAAGTAACTAAAAAATATATTTTTTTCCAAAGAAACTAAAAAAATATTTTTTTTTCCAAAGTAACTAAAAAATATTTTTTTTTCCAAAGTAACTAAAAAAATATTTTTTTTTCCAAAGTAACTAAAAAAATAATTTTTTTTCCAAAGAAACTAAAAAAATATTTTTTTTTCCAAAGTAACTAAAAAATTTTTTTTTTTCCAAAGTAACTAAAAAAAATTTTTTTTTTCCAAAGTAACTAAAAAAATTTTTTTTTTCCAAAGTAACTAAAAAAATATTTTTTTTTCCAAAGTAACTAAAAAAAAAATTTTTTTTCCAAAGTAACTAAAAATTTTTTTTTTTTTCCAAAATAACTAAAAAAAATTTTTTTTTTCCAAAGTAACTAAAAAAATATTTTTTTTCCAAAGTAACTAAAAAAATATTTTTTTTTCCAAAGTAACTAAAAAAATATTTTTTTTCCAAAGTAACTAAAAAAATATTTTTTTTTCCAAAGTAACTAAAAAAATATTTTTTTTTCCAAAGTAACTAAAAAAATATTTTTTTTTCCAAAGTAACTAAAAAAATATTTTTTTTTCCAAAGTAACTAAAAAAAAATTTTTTTTTCCAAAGAAACTAAAAAAAAAAAATATTTTTTTTTCCAAAGTAACTAAAAAAGTAACTTTTTTTCCAAAGTAACTAAAAAAGTAACTTTTTTTCCAAAGAAACTAAAAAAATATTTTTTTTTCCAAAGTAACTAAAAAAATATTTTTTTTCCAAAGTAACTAAAAAAATATTTTTTTTTCCAAAGTAACTAAAAAAAAATATTTTTTTCCAAAGTAACTAAAAAATTTTTTTTTTTTTCCAAAGTAACTAAAAAAATATTTTTTTTTCCAAAGTAACTAAAAAAATTTTTTTTTTTCCAAAGTAACTAAAAAAATATTTTTTTTTCCAAAGTAACTAAAAAAAATTTTTTTTTTCCAAAGTAACTAAAAAAATATTTTTTTTTCCAAAGTAACTAAAAAAATATTTTTTTTTCCAAAGTAACTAAAAAAATATATTTTTTTCCAAAGTAACTAAAAAAATATTTTTTTTTCCAAAGTAACTAAAAAAATATATTTTTTTCCAAAGTAACTAAAAAAATATTTTTTTTTCCAAAGTAACTAAAAAAATATTTTTTTTTCCAAAGAAACTAAAAAAAAATTTTTTTTTCCAAAGTAACTAAAAAAATATTTTTTTTCCAAAGTAACTAAAAAAATATTTTTTTTCCCAAAGTAACTAAAAAAAATTTTTTTTTCCAAAGTAACTAAAAAAAAATTTTTTTTTCCAAAGTAACTAAAAAAAAAAATTTTTTTCCAAAGTAACTAAAAAATATTTTTTTTTCCAAAGTAACTAAAAAAAATTTTTTTTTTCCAATGTAACTAAAAAAATATTTTTTTTTCCAAAGTAACTAAAAAAATATTTTTTTTTCCAAAGTAACTAAAAAAATATTTTTTTTTCCAAAGTAACTAAAAAAATATTTTTTTTTCCAAAGAAACTAAAAAAATATTTTTTTTTCCAAAGTAACTAAAAAAATATTTTTTTTTTCCAAAGTAACTAAAAAAATATTTTCTTTTCCAAAGTAACTAAAAAAATATTTTTTTTCCAAAGAAACTAAAAAAATATTTTTTTTTCCAAAGTAACTAAAAAAAATATTTTTTTCCAAAGAAACTAAAAAAATATTTTTTTTTCCAAAGTAACTAAAAAATATTTTTTTTTCCAAAGTAACTAAAAAAATATTTTTTTTTCCAAAGTAACTAAAAAAATAATTTTTTTTCCAAAGAAACTAAAAAAATATTTTTTTTTCCAAAGTAACTAAAAAATTTTTTTTTTTCCAAAGTAACTAAAAAAAATTTTTTTTTTCCAAAGTAACTAAAAAAATTTTTTTTTTTCCAAAGTAACTAAAAAAATATTTTTTTTTCCAAAGTAACTAAAAAAAAATTTTTTTTTCCAAAGTAACTAAAATTTTTTTTTTTTTTCCAAAATAACTAAAAAAATATTTTTTTTTCCAAAGTAACTAAAAAAATATTTTTTTTCCAAAGTAACTAAAAAAATATTTTTTTTTCCAAAGTAACTAAAAAAATATTTTTTTTCCAAAGTAACTAAAAAAATATTTTTTTTTCCAAAGTAACTAAAAAAAAATTTTTTTTTCCAAAGTAACTAAAAAAATATTTTTTTTTCCAAAGTAACTAAAAAAATATTTTTTTTTCCAAAGTAACTAAAACATTTTTTTTTTTCCAAAGAAACTAAAAAAAAAAATTTTTTTCCAAAGTAACTAAAAAAAATTTTTTTTTCCAAAGTAACTAAAAAAATATTTTTTTTCCAAAGTAACTAAAAAAATATTTTTTTTTCCAAAGTAACTAAAAAAAAATTTTTTTTTCCAAAGTAACTAAAAAAAATTTTTTTTTTCCAAAGTAACTAAAAAAAAAAATTTTTTTCCAAAGAAACTAAAAAAATATTTTTTTTTCCAAAGTAACTAAAAAAAAATATTTTTTTCCAAAGAAACTAAAAAAATATTTTTTTTTCCAAAGTAACTAAAAAAAATTTTTTTTTTCCAAAGTAACTAAAAAAATATTTTTTTTTCCAAAGTAACTAAAATAATTTTTTTTTCCCAAAGTAACTAAAAAAATTTTTTTTTTTCCAAAGTAACTAAAAAAATATTTTTTTTTCCAAAGTAACTAAAAAAGTAACTTTTTTTCCAAAGTAACTAAAAAAGTAACTTTTTTTCCAAAGTAACTAAAAAAGTAACTTTTTTTCCAAAGTAACTAAAAAAGTAACTTTTTTTCCAAAGTAACTAAAAAAAAAAAATTTTTTCCAAAGTAACTAAAAAAATATTTTTTTTTCCAAAGTAACTAAAAAAGTAACTTTTTTTCCAAAGTAACTAAAAAAGTAACTTTTTTTCCAAAGAAACTAAAAAAAAATTTTTTTTTCCAAAGTAACTAAAAAAATATTTTTTTTCCAAAGTAACTAAAAAAATTTTTTTTTTTCCAAAGTAACTAAAAAAAAATATTTTTTTCCAAAGTAACTAAAAAATTTTTTTTTTTTTCCAAAGTAACTAAAAAAATATTTTTTTTCCCAAAGTAACTAAAAAAATATTTTTTTTTCCAAAGTAACTAAAAAAATATTTTTTTTTCCAAAGTAACTAAAAAAATATTTTTTTTTCCAAAGTAACTAAAAAAATATTTTTTTTTCCAAAGTAACTAAAAAAGTAAATTTTTTTCCAAAGTAACTAAAAAAATATATTTTTTTCCAAAGTAACTAAAAAAAATTTTTTTTTTCCAAAGTAACTAAAACAATTTTTTTTTTCCAAAGTAACTAAAAAAATATTTTTTTTTCCAAAGTAACTAAAAAAATATTTTTTTTTCCAAAGTAACTAAAAAAGTAACTTTTTTTCCAAAGTAACTAAAAAAGTAACTTTTTTTCCAAAGAAACTAAAAAAATATTTTTTTTTCCAAAGTAACTAAAAAAATATTTTTTTTCCAAAGTAACTAAAAAAATATTTTTTTTTCCAAAGTAACTAAAAAAATATTTTTTTTCCCAAAGTAACTAAAAAATTTTTTTTTTTTCCAAAGTAACTAAAAAAAAATTTTTTTTCCCAAAGTAACTAAAAAAAAAATTTTTTTTCCAAAGTAACTAAAAAAATATTTTTTTTTCCAAAGTAACTAAAAAAATATTTTTTTTTCCAAAGTAACTAAAAAAATATTTTTTTTTTCCAAAGTAACTAAAAAAATATTTTTTTTTCAAAGTAACTAAAAAAATATTTTTTTTTCCAAAGTAACTAAAAAAATATTTTTTTTCCAAAGTAACTAAAAAAATATTTTTTTTTCAAAGTAACAAAAAAAATATTTTTTTTTCCAAAGTAACTAAAAAAATATTTTTTTTCCAAAGTAACTAAAAAAATATTTTTTTTTCCAAAGTAACTAAAAAAATATTTTTTTTTCCAAAGTAACTAAAAAAATATATTTTTTTCCAAAGTAACTAAAAAAATATTTTTTTTCCCAAAGAAACTAAAAAAATATTTTTTTTTCCAAAGTAACTAAAAAAATATTTTTTTTTCCAAAGTAACTAAAAAAAATTTTTTTTTCCCAAAGTAACTAAAAAAATTTTTTTTTTCCAAAGTAACTAAAAAAAAATGTTTTTTCCAAAGTAACTAAAAAAAAAATTTTTTTTCCAAAGTAACTAAAAAAATTTTTTTTTTCCAAGGTAACTAAAAAAAATTTTTTTTTTCCAAAGTAACTAAACAAATATTTTTTTTTCCAAAGTAACTAAAAAAATATTTTTTTTTCCAAAGTAACTAAAAAAATATTTTTTTTTCCAAAGTAACTAAAAAAATATTTTTTTTCCAAAGAAACTAAAAAAATATTTTTTTTTCCAAAGTAACTAAAAAAAAATTTTTTTTCCAAAGAAACTAAAAAAATATTTTTTTTTCCAAAGTAACTAAAAAATATTTTTTTTTCCAAAGTAACTAAAAAAATATTTTTTTTTCCAAAGTAACTAAAAAAATATTTTTTTTTCCAAAGAAACTAAAAAAATAATTTTTTTTCCAAAGTAACTAAAAAAAATTTTTTTTTTCCAAAGTAACTAAAAAAAATTTTTTTTTTCCAAAGAAACTAAAAAAATATTTTTTTTTCCAAAGTAACTAAAAAAAAAAAAAATTTTCCAAAGAAACTAAAAAAATATTTTTTTTTCCAAAGTAACTAAAAAAATATTTTTTTTTCCAAAGTAACTAAAAAAAAAATTTTTTTTCCAAAGTAACTAAAAAATTTTTTTTTCCCAAAGTAACTAAAAAAAAATTTTTTTTTCCAAAGTAACTAAAAAAAATTTTTTTTTCCAAAGTAACTAAAAAAATATTTTTTTTTCCAAAGTAACTAAAAAAATATTTTTTTTCCAAAGTAACTAAAAAAATATATTTTTTTCCAAAGTAACTAAAAAAATATATTTTTTTCCAAAGTAACTAAAAAAATATTTTTTTTTCCAAAGTAACTAAAAAAATATTTTTTTTTCCAAAGTAACTAAAAAAATATTCTTTTTTCCAAAGTAACTAAAAAAATATTTTTTTTCCCAAAGAAACTAAAAAAAATTTTTTTTTCCAAAGTAACTAAAATTTATTTTTTTTTCCAAAGAAACTAAAAAAATATTTTTTTTTTCCAAAGAAACTAAAAAAATATTTTTTTTTCCAAAGTAACTAAAAAAATATTTTTTTTTCCAAAGTAACTAAAAAAAAATATTTTTTTCCAAAGAAACTAAAAAAATATTTTTTTTTCCAAAGTAACTAAAAAAAATTTTTTTTTTCCAAAGTAACTAAAAAAATATTTTTTTTTCCAAAGTAACTAAAATAATTTTTTTTTCCCAAAGTAACTAAAAAAAATTTTTTTTTTCCAAAGTAACTAAAAAAATATTTTTTTTTCCAAAGTAACTAAAAAAGTAACTTTTTTTCCAAAGTAACTAAAAAAGTAACTTTTTTTCCAAAGTAACTAAAAAAGTAACTTTTTTTCCAAAGTAACTAAAAAAGTAACTTTTTTTCCAAAGTAACTAAAAAAAAAATTTTTTTTCCAAAGTAACTAAAAAAATATTTTTTTTTCCAAAGTAACTAAAAAAGTAACTTTTTTTCCAAAGTAACTAAAAAAGTAACTTTTTTTCCAAAGAAACTAAAAAAATTTTTTTTTTTCCAAAGTAACTAAAAAAATTTTTTTTTTCCAAAGTAACTAAAAAAATATTTTTTTTTCCAAAGTAACTAAAAAAAAATATTTTTTTCCAAAGTAACTAAAAAAGTAACTTTTTTTCCAAAGTAACTAAAAAAGTAACTTTTTTTCCAAAGAAACTAAAAAAATATTTTTTTTTCCAAAGTAACTAAAAAAATATTTTTTTTTCCAAAGTAACTAAAAAAAAATATTTTTTTCCAAAGAAACTAAAAAAATATTTTTTTTTCCAAAGTAACTAAAAAAAATTTTTTTTTTCCAAAGTAACTAAAAAAATATTTTTTTTTCCAAAGTAACTAAAATAATTTTTTTTTCCCAAAGTAACTAAAAAAAATTTTTTTTTTCCAAAGTAACTAAAAAAATATTTTTTTTTCCAAAGTAACTAAAAAAGTAACTTTTTTTCCAAAGTAACTAAAAAAGTAACTTTTTTTCCAAAGTAACTAAAAAAGTAACTTTTTTTCCAAAGTAACTAAAAAAGTAACTTTTTTTCCAAAGTAACTAAAAAAAAAAATTTTTTTCCAAAGTAACTAAAAAAATATTTTTTTTTCCAAAGTAACTAAAAAAGTAACTTTTTTTCCAAAGTAACTAAAAAAGTAACTTTTTTTCCAAAGAAACTAAAAAAATTTTTTTTTTTCCAAAGTAACTAAAAAAATTTTTTTTTTCCAAAGTAACTAAAAAAATATTTTTTTTTCCAAAGTAACTAAAAAAAAATATTTTTTTCCAAAGTAACTAAAAAATTTTTTTTTTTTTCCAAAGTAACTAAAAAAATATTTTTTTTCCCAAAGTAACTAAAAAAATATTTTTTTTTCCAAAGTAACTAAAAAAATATTTTTTTTTCCAAAGTAACTAAAAAAATATTTTTTTTTCCAAAGTAACTAAAAAAATATTTTTTTTTCCAAAGTAACTAAAAAAGTAAATTTTTTTCCAAAGTAACTAAAAAAATATATTTTTTTCCAAAGTAACTAAAAAAAAATTTTTTTTTCCAAAGTAACTAAAACAATTTTTTTTTTCCAAAGTAACTAAAAAAATATTTTTTTTTCCAAAGTAACTAAAAAAAATTTTTTTTTCCAAAGTAACTAAAAAAGTAACTTTTTTTCCAAAGTAACTAAAAAAATATTTTTTTTTCCAAAGTAACTAAAAAAATATTTTTTTTTCCAAAGTAACTAAAAAAATATTTTTTTTCCAAAGTAACTAAAAAAATATTTTTTTTTCCAAAGTAACTAAAAAAATATTTTTTTTTCCAAAGTAACTAAAAAAGTAACTTTTTTTCCAAAGTAACTAAAAAAATATTTTTTTTTCCAAAGTAACTAAAAAAGTAAATTTTTTTCCAAAGTAACTAAAAAAGTAACTTTTTTTCCAAAGTAACTAAAAAAGTAACTTTTTTTCCAAAGTAACTAAAAAAATATTTTTTTTTCCAAAGTAACTAAAAAAGTAAATTTTTTTCCAAAGTAACTAAAAAAGTAACTTTTTTTCCAAAGTAACTAAAAAAGTAACTTTTTTTCCAAAGTAACTAAAAAAGTAACTTTTTTTCCAAAGTAACTAAAAAAATATTTTTTTTTCCAAAGTAACTAAAAAAATATTTTTTTTTCCAAAGTAACTAAAAAAGTAACTTTTTTTCCAAAGTAACTAAAAAAGTAACTTTTTTTCCAAAGAAACTAAAAAAATATTTTTTTTTCCAAAGTAACTAAAAAAATATTTTTTTTCCAAAGTAACTAAAAAAATATTTTTTTGTTCCAAAGTAACTAAAAAAATATTTTTTTTTCCAAAGTAACTAAAAAAATTTTTTTTTTTCCAAAGTAACTAAAAAAAATTTTTTTTTCCCAAAGTAACTAAAAAAAAAATTTTTTTTCCAAAGTAACTAAAAAATTTTTTTTTTTTCCAAAGTAACTAAAAAAATATTTTTTTTTCCAAAGTAACTAAAAAAATATTTTTGTTTTCCAAAGTAACTAAAAAAATATTTTTTTTTCAAAGTAACTAAAAAAATATTTTTTTTTCCAAAGTAACTAAAAAAATATTTTTTTTCCAAAGTAACTAAAAAAATATTTTTTTTTCAAAGTAACAAAAAAAATATTTTTTTTTCCAAAGTAACTAAAAAAATATTTTTTTTCCAAAGTAACTAAAAAAATATTTTTTTTTCCAAAGTAACTAAAAAAATATTTTTTTTTCCAAAGTAACTAAAAAAATATATTTTTTTCCAAAGTAACTAAAAAAATATTTTTTTTCCCAAAGAAACTAAAAAAATATTTTTTTTTCCAAAGTAACTAAAAAAATATTTTTTTTTCCAAAGTAACTAAAAAAAATTTTTTTTTCCCAAAGTAACTAAAAAAATTTTTTTTTTCCAAAGTAACTAAAAAAAAATGTTTTTTCCAAAGTAACTAAAAAAAAAAAAAATTTTCCAAAGTAACTAAAAAAATATTTTTTTTTCCAAGGTAACTAAAAAAATTTTTTTTTTTCCAAAGTAACTAAAAAAATATTTTTTTTTCCAAAGTAACTAAAAAAATATTTTTTTTTCCAAAGTAACTAAAAAAATATTTTTTTTTCCAAAGTAACTAAAAAAATATTTTTTTTCCAAAGAAACTAAAAAAATATTTTTTTTTCCAAAGTAACTAAAAAAAATTTTTTTTCCAAAGAAACTAAAAAAATATTTTTTTTTCCAAAGTAACTAAAAAATATTTTTTTTTCCAAAGTAACTAAAAAAATATTTTTTTTTCCAAAGTAACTAAAAAAATAATTTTTTTTCCAAAGAAACTAAAAAAATAATTTTTTTTCCAAAGTAACTAAAAAAAATTTTTTTTTTCCAAAGTAACTAAAAAAAATTATTTTTTTCCAAAGAAACTAAAAAAATATTTTTTTTTCCAAAGTAACTAAAAAAAAAAAAAAATTTCCAAAGAAACTAAAAAAATATTTTTTTTTCCAAAGTAACTAAAAAAATATTTTTTTTTCCAAAGTAACTAAAAAAAATTTTTTTTTTCCAAAGTAACTAAAAAAATTTTTTTTTCCCAAAGTAACTAAAAAAATATTTTTTTTTCCAAAGTAACTAAAAAAATTTTTTTTTCCCAAAGTAACTAAAAAAATATTTTTTTTTCCAAAGTAACTAAAAAAATATTTTTTTTTCCAAAGTAACTAAAAAAATATGTTTTTTTCCCAAAGTAACTAAAAAAATATTTTTTTTTCCAAAGTAACTAAAAAATATTTTTTTTTCCAAAGTAACTAAAAAAATATTTTTTTTTCCAAAGTAACTAAAAAAATATTTTTTTTCCCAAAGTAACTAAAAAAATATTTTTTTTCCCAAAGTAACTAAAAAAATATTTTTTTTTCCAAAGTAACTAAAAAAATATTTTTTTTTCCAAAGTAACTAAAAAAATATATTTTTTTCCAAAGTAACTAAAAAAATATATTTTTTTCCAAAGTAACTAAAAAAATATATTTTTTTCCAAAGTAACTAAAAAAATATTTTTTTTTCCAAAGTAACTAAAAAAATATTTTTTTTTCCAAAGTAACTAAAAAAATATTCTTTTTTCCAAAGTAACTAAAAAAAATTTTTTTTTCCCAAAGAAACTAAAAAAAATTTTTTTTTCCAAAGTAACTAAAATTTTTTTTTTTTTTCCAAAGAAACTAAAAAAATATTTTTTTTTCCAAAGTAACTAAAAAAATATTTTTTTTTCCAAAGTAACTAAAAAAATATTTTTTTTCCCAAAGTAACTAAAAAAATATTTTTTTCCAAAGTAACTAAAAAAATATATTTTTTCCAAAGTAACTAAAAAAATATTTTTTTTTCCAAAGTAACTAAAAAAATATTTTTTTTTCCAAAGTAACTAAAAAAATATTTTTTTTTCCAAAATAACTAAAAAAATATTTTTTTTTCCAAAGTAACTAAAAAAATATTTTTTTTCCAAAGTAACTAAAAAAATATTTTTTTTTCCAAAGTAACTAAAAAAATATTTTTTTTTCCAAAGTAACTAAAAAAATATTTTTTTTTCCAAAGTAACTAAAAAAATATTTTTTTTTCCAAAGTAACTAAAAAAATATTTTTTTTTCCAAAGTAACTAAAAAAAATTTTTTTTTTCCAAAGAAACTAAAAAAATATTTTTTTTTCCAAAGTAACTAAAAAAAATTTTTTTTTTCCAAAGTAACTAAAAAATTATTTTTTTTCCCAAAGTAACTAAAAAAATATTTTTCCAAAGTAACTAAAAAAAAATTTTTTTTTCCAAAGTAACTAAAAAAATATTTTTTTTTCCAAAGTAACTAAAAAAATATTTTTTTTCCCAAAGTAACTAAAAAAATATTCTTTTTTCCAAAGTAACTAAAAAAATATTTTTTTTCCCAAAGAAACTAAAAAAAAAATTTTTTTCCAAAGTAACTAAAATTTATTTTTTTTTTCCAAAGAAACTAAAAAAATATTTTTTTTTCCAAAGTAACTAAAAAAATATTTTTTTTTCCAAAGTAACTAAAAAAAAATTTTTTTTTCCAAAGTAACTAAAACATTTTTTTTTTCCCAAAGTAACTAAAAAAAATTTTTTTTTTCCAAAGTAACTAAAAAAATTTTTTTTTTCCAAAGTAACTAAAAAAATATTTTTTTTTCCAAAGTAACTAAAAAAATATTTTTTTTCCAAAGTAACTAAAAAAATATTTTTTTTTCCAAAGTAACTAAAAAAATATTTTTTTTTCCAAAGTAACTAAAAAAATATTTTTTTTTCCAAAGTAACTAAAAAAATATGTTTTTTTCCCAAAGTAACTAAAAAAATATTTTTTTTTCCAAAGTAACTAAAAAATATTTTTTTTTCCAAAGTAACTAAAAAAATATTTTTTTTTCCAAAGTAACTAAAAAAATATTTTTTTTTCCAAAGTAACTAAAAAAATATTTTTTTTTCCAAAGTAACTAAAAAAATATTTTTTTTTCCAAAGTAACTAAAAAAATATATTTTTTTCCAAAGTAACTAAAAAAATATATTTTTTTCCAAAGTAACTAAAAAAATATTTTTTTTCCAAAGAAACTAAAAAAATATTTTTTTTTCCAAAGTAACTAAAAAAATATTTTTTTTTCCAAAGTAACTAAAAAAATATTCTTTTTTCCAAAGTAACTAAAAAAATATTTTTTTTCCCAAAGTAACTAAAAAAATATTTTTTTTTCCAAAGTAACTAAAAAAATATTTTTTTTTCCAAAGTAACTAAAAAAATATTTTTTTTTCCAAAGTAACTAAAAAAATATTTTTTTTCCAAAGTAACTAAAAAAAAATATTTTTTTCCAAAGTAACTAAAAAATTTTTTTTTTTTTCCAAAGTAACTAAAAAAATATTTTTTTTCCCAAAGTAACTAAAAAATTTTTTTTTTTTCCAAAGTAACTAAAAAAATATTTTTTTTTCCAAAGTAACTAAAAAAATATTTTTTTTTCCAAAGTAACTAAAAAAATATTTTTTTTTCCAAAGTAACTAAAAAAGTAAATTTTTTTCCAAAGTAACTAAAAAAATATATTTTTTTCCAAAGTAACTAAAAAAAATTTTTTTTTTCCAAAGTAACTAAAACAATTTTTTTTTTCCAAAGTAACTAAAAAAATATTTTTTTTTCCAAAGTAACTAAAAAAATATTTTTTTTTCCAAAGTAACTAAAAAAGTAACTTTTTTTCCAAAGTAACTAAAAAAGTAACTTTTTTTCCAAAGAAACTAAAAAAATATTTTTTTTTCCAAAGTAACTAAAAAAATATTTTTTTTCCAAAGTAACTAAAAAAATATTTTTTTTTCCAAAGTAACTAAAAAAATATTTTTTTTTCCAAAGTAACTAAAAAAATTTTTTTTTTCCCAAAGTAACTAAAAAAAAATTTTTTTTCCCAAAGTAACTAAAAAAAAATTTTTTTTTCCAAAGTAACTAAAAAAATATTTTCTTTTCCAAAGTAACTAAAAAAATATTTTTTTTTCCAAAGTAACTAAAAAAATATTTTTTTTTTCCAAAGTAACTAAAAAAATATTTTTTTTTCAAAGTAACTAAAAAAATATTTTTTTTTCCAAAGTAACTAAAAAAATATTTTTTTTCCAAAGTAACTAAAAAAATATTTTTTTTTCAAAGTAACAAAAAAAATATTTTTTTTTCCAAAGTAACTAAAAAAATATTTTTTTTCCAAAGTAACTAAAAAAATATTTTTTTTTCCAAAGTAACTAAAAAAATATTTTTTTTTCCAAAGTAACTAAAAAAATATATTTTTTTCCAAAGTAACTAAAAAAATATTTTTTTTCCCAAAGAAACTAAAAAAATATTTTTTTTTCCAAAGTAACTAAAAAAATATTTTTTTTTCCAAAGTAACTAAAAAAATTTTTTTTTTCCCAAAGTAACTAAAAAAATTTTTTTTTCCAAAGTAACTAAAAAAAAATGTTTTTTCCAAAGTAACTAAAAAAAAAATTTTTTTTCCAAAGTAACTAAAAAAATATTTTTTTTTCCAAGGTAACTAAAAAAAATTTTTTTTTTCCAAAGTAACTAAAAAAATATTTTTTTTTCCAAAGTAACTAAAAAAATATTTTTTTTTCCAAAGTAACTAAAAAAATATTTTTTTTTCCAAAGTAACTAAAAAAATATTTTTTTTCCAAAGAAACTAAAAAAATATTTTTTTTTCCAAAGTAACTAAAAAAAAATTTTTTTTCCAAAGAAACTAAAAAAATATTTTTTTTTCCAAAGTAACTAAAAAATAATTTTTTTTCCAAAGTAACTAAAAAAATATTTTTTTTTCCAAAGTAACTAAAAAAATAATTTTTTTTCCAAAGAAACTAAAAAAATAATTTTTTTTCCAAAGTAACTAAAAAATTTTTTTTTTTTCCAAAGTAACTAAAAAAAATTTTTTTTTTCCAAAGAAACTAAAAAAATATTTTTTTTTCCAAAGTAACTAAAAAAAAAAAAAATTTTCCAAAGAAACTAAAAAAATATTTTTTTTTCCAAAGTAACTAAAAAAATATTTTTTTTTCCAAAGTAACTAAAAAAAAATTTTTTTTTCCAAAGTAACTAAAAAATTTTTTTTTCCCAAAGTAACTAAAAAAAATTTTTTTTTTCCAAAGTAACTAAAAAAAATTTTTTTTTCCAAAGTAACTAAAAAAATATTTTTTTTTCCAAAGTAACTAAAAAAATATTTTTTTTCCAAAGTAACTAAAAAAATATATTTTTTTCCAAAGTAACTAAAAAAATATATTTTTTTCCAAAGTAACTAAAAAAATATTTTTTTTTCCAAAGTAACTAAAAAAATATTTTTTTTTCCAAAGTAACTAAAAAAATATTCTTTTTTCCAAAGTAACTAAAAAAATATTTTTTTTCCCAAAGAAACTAAAAAAAATTTTTTTTTCCAAAGTAACTAAAATTTATTTTTTTTCCAAAGAAACTAAAAAAATATTTTTTTTTTCCAAAGAAACTAAAAAAATATTTTTTTTTCCAAAGTAACTAAAAAAATATTTTTTTTTCCAAAGTAACTAAAAAAAAATATTTTTTTCCAAAGAAACTAAAAAAATATTTTTTTTTCCAAAGTAACTAAAAAAAATTTTTTTTTTCCAAAGTAACTAAAAAAATATTTTTTTTTCCAAAGTAACTAAAATAATTTTTTTTTCCCAAAGTAACTAAAAAAATTTTTTTTTTTCCAAAGTAACTAAAAAAATATTTTTTTTTCCAAAGTAACTAAAAAAGTAACTTTTTTTCCAAAGTAACTAAAAAAGTAACTTTTTTTCCAAAGTAACTAAAAAAGTAACTTTTTTTCCAAAGTAACTAAAAAAGTAACTTTTTTTCCAAAGTAACTAAAAAAAAAATTTTTTTTCCAAAGTAACTAAAAAAATATTTTTTTTTCCAAAGTAACTAAAAAAGTAACTTTTTTTCCAAAGTAACTAAAAAAGTAACTTTTTTTCCAAAGAAACTAAAAAATTTTTTTTTTTTCCAAAGTAACTAAAAAAATTTTTTTTTTCCAAAGTAACTAAAAAAATATTTTTTTTTCCAAAGTAACTAAAAAAAAATATTTTTTTCCAAAGTAACTAAAAAAATTTTTTTTTTTTCCAAAGTAACTAAAAAAATATTTTTTTTCCCAAAGTAACTAAAAAAATATTTTTTTTTCCAAAGTAACTAAAAAAATATTTTTTTTTCCAAAGTAACTAAAAAAATATTTTTTTTTCCAAAGTAACTAAAAAAATATTTTTTTTTCCAAAGTAACTAAAAAAGTAAAATTTTTTCCAAAGTAACTAAAAAAATATATTTTTTTCCAAAGTAACTAAAAAAAAATTTTTTTTTCCAAAGTAACTAAAACAATTTTTTTTTTCCAAAGTAACTAAAAAAATATTTTTTTTTCCAAAGTAACTAAAAAAATTTTTTTTTTCCAAAGTAACTAAAAAAGTAACTTTTTTTCCAAAGTAACTAAAAAAATATTTTTTTTTCCAAAGTAACTAAAAAAATATTTTTTTTTCCAAAGTAACTAAAAAAATATTTTTTTTCCAAAGTAACTAAAAAAATATTTTTTTTTCCAAAGTAACTAAAAAAATATTTTTTTTTCCAAAGTAACTAAAAAAGTAACTTTTTTTCCAAAGTAACTAAAAAAATATTTTTTTTTCCAAAGTAACTAAAAAAGTAAATTTTTTTCCAAAGTAACTAAAAAAGTAACTTTTTTTCCAAAGTAACTAAAAAAGTAACTTTTTTTCCAAAGTAACTAAAAAAATATTTTTTTTTCCAAAGTAACTAAAAAAGTAAATTTTTTTCCAAAGTAACTAAAAAAGTAACTTTTTTTCCAAAGTAACTAAAAAAGTAACTTTTTTTCCAAAGTAACTAAAAAAGTAACTTTTTTTCCAAAGTAACTAAAAAAATATTTTTTTTTCCAAAGTAACTAAAAAAATATTTTTTTTTCCAAAGTAACTAAAAAAGTAACTTTTTTTCCAAAGTAACTAAAAAAGTAACTTTTTTTCCAAAGAAACTAAAAAAATATTTTTTTTTCCAAAGTAACTAAAAAAATATTTTTTTTCCAAAGTAACTAAAAAAATATTTTTTTTTCCAAAGTAACTAAAAAAATATTTTTTTTTCCAAAGTAACTAAAAAAAATTTTTTTTTTCCAAAGTAACTAAAAAAAATTTTTTTTTCCCAAAGTAACTAAAAAAAATTTTTTTTTTCCAAAGTAACTAAAAAATTTTTTTTTTTTCCAAAGTAACTAAAAAAATATTTTTTTTTCCAAAGTAACTAAAAAAATATTTTTGTTTTCCAAAGTAACTAAAAAAATATTTTTTTTTCAAAGTAACTAAAAAAATATTTTTTTTTCCAAAGTAACTAAAAAAATATATTTTTTTCCAAAGTAACTAAAAAAATATTTTTTTTCCCAAAGAAACTAAAAAAATATTTTTTTTTCCAAAGTAACTAAAAAAATATTTTTTTTTCCAAAGTAACTAAAAAAAATTTTTTTTTCCCAAAGTAACTAAAAAAATTTTTTTTTTCCAAAGTAACTAAAAAAAAATGTTTTTTCCAAAGTAACTAAAAAAAAAATTTTTTTTCCAAAGTAACTAAAAAAATATTTTTTTTTCCAAGGTAACTAAAAAAATTTTTTTTTTTCCAAAGTAACTAAAAAAATATTTTTTTTTCCAAAGTAACTAAAAAAATATTTTTTTTTCCAAAGTAACTAAAAAAATATTTTTTTTTCCAAAGTAACTAAAAAAATATTTTTTTTCCAAAGAAACTAAAAAAATATTTTTTTTTCCAAAGTAACTAAAAAAAAATTTTTTTTCCAAAGAAACTAAAAAAATATTTTTTTTTCCAAAGTAACTAAAAAATATTTTTTTTTCCAAAGTAACTAAAAAAATATTTTTTTTTCCAAAGTAACTAAAAAAATAATTTTTTTTCCAAAGAAACTAAAAAAATAATTTTTTTTCCAAAGTAACTAAAAAAAATTTTTTTTTTCCAAAGTAACTAAAAAAAATTATTTTTTTCCAAAGAAACTAAAAAAATATTTTTTTTTCCAAAGTAACTAAAAAAAAAAAAAAATTTCCAAAGAAACTAAAAAAATATTTTTTTTTCCAAAGTAACTAAAAAAATATTTTTTTTTCCAAAGTAACTAAAAAAAAATTTTTTTTTCCAAAGTAACTAAAAAAATTTTTTTTTCCCAAAGTAACTAAAAAAAATTTTTTTTTTCCAAAGTAACTAAAAAAAATTTTTTTTTCCAAAGTAACTAAAAAAATATTTTTTTTTCCAAAGTAACTAAAAAAATATTTTTTTTCCAAAGTAACTAAAAAAATATTTTTTTTTCCAAAGTAACTAAAAAAATATTTTTTTTTCCAAAGTAACTAAAAAAATATTTTTTTTTCCAAAGTAACTAAAAAAATATGTTTTTTTCCCAAAGTAACTAAAAAAATATTTTTTTTTCCAAAGTAACTAAAAAATATTTTTTTTTCCAAAGTAACTAAAAAAATATTTTTTTTTCCAAAGTAACTAAAAAAATATTTTTTTTCCCAAAGTAACTAAAAAAATATTTTTTTTCCCAAAGTAACTAAAAAAATATTTTTTTTTCCAAAGTAACTAAAAAAATATTTTTTTTTCCAAAGTAACTAAAAAAATATTTTTTTTTCCAAAGTAACTAAAAAAATATATTTTTTTCCAAAGTAACTAAAAAAATATATTTTTTTCCAAAGTAACTAAAAAAATATTTTTTTTTCCAAAGTAACTAAAAAAATATTTTTTTTTCCAAAGTAACTAAAAAAATATTCTTTTTTCCAAAGTAACTAAAAAAAATTTTTTTTCCCAAAGAAACTAAAAAATTTTTTTTTTTCCAAAGTAACTAAAATTTTTTTTTTTTTTCCAAAGAAACTAAAAAAATATTTTTTTTTCCAAAGTAACTAAAAAAATATTTTTTTTTCCAAAGTAACTAAAAAAATATTTTTTTTCCCAAAGTAACTAAAAAAATATTTTTTTCCAAAGTAACTAAAAAAATATTTTTTTTCCAAAGTAACTAAAAAAATATTTTTTTTTCCAAAGTAACTAAAAAAATATTTTTTTTTCCAAAGTAACTAAAAAAATATTTTTTTTTCCAAAATAACTAAAAAAATATTTTTTTTTCCAAAGTAACTAAAAAAATATTTTTTTTCCAAAGTAACTAAAAAAATATTTTTTTTTCCAAAGTAACTAAAAAAATATTTTTTTTTCCAAAGTAACTAAAAAAATATTTTTTTTTCCAAAGTAACTAAAAAAATATTTTTTTTTCCAAAGTAACTAAAAAAATATTTTTTTTTCCAAAGTAACTAAAAAAAATTTTTTTTTTCCAAAGAAACTAAAAAAATATTTTTTTTTCCAAAGTAACTAAAAAAAATTTTTTTTTTCCAAAGTAACTAAAAAATTATTTTTTTTCCCAAAGTAACTAAAAAAATATTTTTCCAAAGTAACTAAAAAAAAATTTTTTTTTCCAAAGTAACTAAAAAAATATTTTTTTTTCCAAAGTAACTAAAAAAATATTTTTTTTCCCAAAGTAACTAAAAAAATATTCTTTTTTCCAAAGTAACTAAAAAAATATTTTTTTTCCCAAAGAAACTAAAAAAAAAATTTTTTTCCAAAGTAACTAAAATTTATTTTTTTTTTTCCAAAGAAACTAAAAAAATATTTTTTTTTCCAAAGTAACTAAAAAAATATTTTTTTTTCCAAAGTAACTAAAAAAATATTTTTTTTTCCAAAGTAACTAAAACATTTTTTTTTTCCCAAAGTAACTAAAAAAAATTTTTTTTTTCCAAAGTAACTAAAAAAAATTTTTTTTTCCAAAGTAACTAAAAAAATATTTTTTTTTCCAAAGTAACTAAAAAAATATTTTTTTTCCAAAGTAACTAAAAAAATATTTTTTTTTCCAAAGTAACTAAAAAAATATTTTTTTTTCCAAAGTAACTAAAAAAATATTTTTTTTTCCAAAGTAACTAAAAAAATATGTTTTTTTCCCAAAGTAACTAAAAAAATATTTTTTTTTCCAAAGTAACTAAAAAATATTTTTTTTTCCAAAGTAACTAAAAAAATATTTTTTTTTCCAAAGTAACTAAAAAAATATTTTTTTTTCCAAAGTAACTAAAAAAATATTTTTTTTTCCAAAGTAACTAAAAAAATATTTTTTTTTCCAAAGTAACTAAAAAAATATTTTTTTTTCCAAAGTAACTAAAAAAATATTTTTTTTTCCAAAGTAACTAAAAAAATATTTTTTTTTCCAAAGAAACTAAAAAAATATTTTTTTTTCCAAAGTAACTAAAAAAATATTTTTTTTTCCAAAGTAACTAAAAAAATATTCTTTTTTCCAAAGTAACTAAAAAAATATTTTTTTTTCCCAAAGAAACTAAAAAAAATTTTTTTTTCCAAAGTAACTAAAATTTATTTTTTTTTTCCAAAGAAACTAAAAAAATATTTTTTTTTCCAAAGTAACTAAAAAAATATTTTTTTTTCCAAAGTAACTAAAAAAATATTTTTTTTCCCAAAGTAACTAAAAAAATATTTTTTTCCAAAGTAACTAAAAAAATATTTTTTTTCCAAAGTAACTAAAAAAATATTTTTTTTTCCAAAGTAACTAAAAAAATATTTTTTTTTCCAAAGTAACTAAAAAAATATTTTTTTTTCCAAAATAACTAAAAAAATATTTTTTTTTCCAAAGTAACTAAAAAAATATTTTTTTTCCAAAGTAACTAAAAAAATATTTTTTTTTCCAAAGTAACTAAAAAAATATTTTTTTTTCCAAAGTAACTAAAAAAATATTTTTTTTCCAAAGTAACTAAAAAAATATTTTTTTTTCCAAAGTAACTAAAAAAATATTTTTTTTCCAAAGTAACTAAAAAAATATTTTTTTTTCCAAAGTAACTAAAAAAATATGTTTTTTTCCCAAAGTAACTAAAAAAATATTTTTTTTTCCAAAGTAACTAAAAAATATTTTTTTTTCCAAAGTAACTAAAAAAATATTTTTTTTTCCAAAGTAACTAAAAAAATATTTTTTTTTCCAAAGTAACTAAAAAAATATTTTTTTTCCCAAAGTAACTAAAAAAATATTTTTTTTTCCAAAGTAACTAAAAAAATATTTTTTTTTCCAAAGTAACTAAAAAAATATTTTTTTTTCCAAAGTAACTAAAAAAATATTTTTTTTTCCAAAGTAACTAAAAAAATATATTTTTTTCCAAAGTAACTAAAAAAATATATTTTTTTCCAAAGAAACTAAAAAAATATTTTTTTTTCCAAAGTAACTAAAAAAATATTTTTTTTTCCAAAGTAACTAAAAAAATATTCTTTTTTCCAAAGTAACTAAAAAAATATTTTTTTTCCCAAAGAAACTAAAAAAATATTTTTTTTCCAAAGTAACTAAAATTTATTTTTTTTTTCCAAAGAAACTAAAAAAATATTTTTTTTTCCAAAGTAACTAAAAAAATATTTTTTTTTCCAAAGTAACTAAAAAAATATTTTTTTTCCCAAAGTAACTAAAAAAATATTTTTTTCCAAAGTAACTAAAAAAATATTTTTTTTCCAAAGTAACTAAAAAAATTTTTTTTTTTCCAAAGTAACTAAAAAAATATTTTTTTTTCCAAAGTAACTAAAAAAATATTTTTTTTTCCAAAATAACTAAAAAAATATTTTTTTTTCCAAAGTAACTAAAAAAATTTTTTTTTTCCAAAGTAACTAAAAAAATATTTTTTTTTCCAAAGTAACTAAAAAAATATTTTTTTTTCCAAAGTAACTAAAAAAATATTTTTTTTTCCAAAGTAACTAAAAAAATATTTTTTTTTCCAAAGTAACTAAAAAAATATTTTTTTCTCCAAAGTAACTAAAAAAAATTTTTTTTTTCCAAAGAAACTAAAAAAATATTTTTTTTTCCAAAGTAACTAAAAAAAAATTTTTTTTTCCAAAGTAACTAAAAAATTTTTTTTTTTCCCAAAGTAACTAAAAAAATATTTTTCCAAAGTAACTAAAAAAAAAAATTTTTTTCCAAAGTAACTAAAAAAATATTTTTTTTTCCAAAGTAACTAAAAAAATATTTTTTTTCCCAAAGTAACTAAAAAAATATTTTTTTTTCCAAAGTAACTAAAAAAATATTTTTTTTTCCAAAGTAACTAAAAAAATATTTTTTTTTCCAAAGTAACTAAAAAAATATATTTTTTTCCAAAGTAACTAAAAAAATATATTTTTTTCCAAAGTAACTAAAAAAATATTTTTTTTTCCAAAGTAACTAAAAAAATTTTTTTTTTTCCAAAGTAACTAAAAAAATATTTTTTTTTCCAAAGTAACTAAAAAAATATTTTTTTTTCCAAAGAAACTAAAAAAATATTTTTTTTTCCAAAGTAACTAAAAAAATATTTTTTTTTCCAAAGTAACTAAAAAAATATTTTTTTTTCCAAAGTAACTAAAAAAATATTTTTTTTCCCAAAGAAACTAAAAAAAAATTTTTTTTTCCAAAGTAACTAAAAAAATATTGTTTTTCCAAAGTAACTAAAAAAATATATTTTTTTTCCAAAGAAACTAAAAAAATATTTTTTTTTCCAAAGAAACTAAAAAAATATTTTTTTTCCCAAAGTAACTAAAAAAATATTTTTTTTTCCAAAGTAACTAAAAAAATATTTTTTTTTCCAAAGAAACTAAAAAAATATTTTTTTTTCCAAAGTAACTAAAAAATATTTTTTTTTCCAAAGAAACTAAAAAAATATTTTTTTTTCCAAAGTAACTAAAAAAATTATTTTTTTTCCAAAGTAACTAAAAAAATATTTTTTTTTCCAAAGTAACTAAAAAAATATTTTTTTTTCCAAAGTAACTAAAAAAATATTTTTTTTTCCAAAGTAACTAAAAAAATATTTTTTTTTCCAAAGTAACTAAAAAAATATTTTTTTTTCCAAAGTAACTAAAAAAATTTTTTTTTTTCCAAAGTAACTAAAAAAATATTTTTTTTTCCAAAGAAACTAAAAAAATATTTTTTTTTCCAAAGTAACTAAAAAAATATTTTTTTTTCCAAAGTAACTAAAAAAATATTTTTTTTTCCAAAGTAACTAAAAAAATATTTTTTTTTCCAAAGTAACTAAAAAAATATTTTTTTTCCAAAGTAACTAAAAAAATATTTTTTTTTCCAAAGTAACTAAAAAAATATTTTTTTTTCCAAAGTAACTAAAAAAATAATTTTTTTTCCAAAGTAACTAAATTTTTTTTTTTTTTCCAAAGTAACTAAAAAAATTATTTTTTTTCCAAAGTAACTAAAAAAATATATTTTTTTCCAAAGTAACTAAAAAAATATTTTTTTTTCCAAAGTAACTAAAAAAATATTTTTTTTTCCAAAGTAATTAAAAAAATATTTTTTTTTCCAAAGTAACCAAAAAAATATTTTTTTTTCCAAAGTAACTAAAAAAATATTTTTTTTCCAAAGTAACTAAAAATATATTTTTTTTTCCAAAGAAACTAAAAAAATATTTTTTTTTCCAAAGTAACTAAAAAAAATTTTTTTTTTCCAAAGTAACTAAAAAAATATTTTTTTTTCCAAAGTAACTAAAAAAATATTTTTTTTTCCAAAGTAACTAAAAAAAATTTTTTTTTTCCAAAGTAACTAAAAAAATATTTTTTTTTCCAAAGTAACTAAAAAAATATTTTTTTTTCCAAAGTAACTAAAAAAATATTTTTTTTTCCAAAGAAACTAAAAAAATATTTTTTTTTCCAAAGTAACTAAAAAAATATTTTTTTTCCAAAGTAACTAAAAAAATATTTTTTTTTCCAAAGTAACTAAAAAAATATTTTTTTTCCCAAAGAAACTAAAAAAATATTTTTTTTCCCAAAGTAACTAAAAAATTATTTTTTTTCCAAAGAAACTAAAAAAATATTTTTTTTTCCAAAGTAACTAAAAAAATATATTTTTTTCCAAAGTAACTAAAAAAAAAAAATTTTTTCCAAAGTAACTAAAAAAAATTTTTTTTTCCAAAGAAACTAAAAAAATATTTTTTTTCCCAAAGAAACTAAAAAAATATTTTTTTTTCCAAAGTAACTAAAAAAATATTTTTTTTTCCAAAGTAACTAAAAAAATATTTTTTTTTCCAAAGTAACTAAAAAAAATTTTTTTTTCCAAAGTAACTAAAAAAATATTTTTTTTTCCAAAGAAACTAAAAAAATATTTTTTTTTCCAAAGTAACTAAAAAAAATTTTTTTTTCCAAAGTAACTAAAAAAATATTTTTTTTTCCAAAGTAACTAAAAAAATATTTTTTTTTCCAAAGAAACTAAAAAAATATTTTTTTTTCCAAAGTAACTAAAAAAAATATTTTTTTTTCCAAAGAAACTAAAAAAATATTTTTTTTTCCAAAGTAACTAAAAAAATATTTTTTTTCCAAAGTAACTAAAAAAATATTTTTTTTTTCCAAAGAAACAAAAAAAATATTTTTTTTTCCAAAGTAACTAAAAAATTATTTTTTTTTCCAAAGTAACTAAAAAAATTTTTTTTTTTCCAAAGTAACTAAAAAAATATTTTTTTTTCCAAAGTAACTAAAAAAATATTTTTTTTTCCAAAGTAACTAAAAAAATATTTTTTTTTCCAAAGAAACTAAAAAAAATATTTTTTTTTCCAAAGAAACTAAAAAAATATTTTTTTTTCCAAAGTAACTAAAAAAATATTTTTTTTTCCAAAGTAACTAAAAAAATATTTTTTTTTCCAAAGAAACTAAAAAAATATTTTTTTTTCCAAAGTAACTAAAAAATATTTTTTTTTTCCAAAGAAACTAAAAAAATATTTTTTTTTCCAAAGTAACTAAAAAAATTATTTTTTTCCCAAAGTAACTAAAAAAATATTTTTTTTCCCAAAGTAACTAAAAAAATATTTTTTTTTCCAAAGTAACTAAAAAAATATTTTTTTTTCCAAAGTAACTAAAAAAATATTTTTTTTTCCAAAGTAACTAAAAAAATATTTTTTTTTCCAAAGTAACTAAAAAAATATTTTTTTTTCCAAAGTAACTAAAAAAAATTTTTTTTTTCCAAAGTAACTAAAAAAATATTTTTTTTCCAAAGTAACTAAAAAAATATTTTTTTTTCCAAAGTAACTAAAAAAAAATTTTTTTCCCAAAGTAACTAAAAAAATATTTTTTTTTCCAAAGTAACTAAAAAAATATTTTTTTTTTCCAAAGTAACTAAAAAATTTTTTTTTTTTCCAAAGTAACTAAAAAAATATTTTTTTTTCCAAAGTAACTAAAAAAATATTTTTTTTTCCAAAGTAACTAAAAAATATTTTTTTTTTCCAAAGTAACTAAAAAAATATTTTTTTTTCCAAAGTAACTAAAAAAATATTTTTTTTTCCAAAGTAACTAAAAAAATATTTTTTTTTCCAAAGAAACTAAAAAAATATTTTTTTTTCCAAAGTAACTAAAAAATATTTTTTTTTTCCAAAGAAACTAAAAAAATATTTTTTTTTCCAAAGTAACTAAAAAAATTATTTTTTTCCCAAAGTAACTAAAAAAATATTTTTTTTTCCAAAGTAACTAAAAAAATATTTTTTTTTCCAAAGTAACTAAAAAAATATTTTTTTTTCCAAAGTAACTAAAAAAATATTTTTTTTTCCAAAGTAACTAAAAAAATATTTTTTTTTCCAAAGTAACTAAAAAAATATTTTTTTTTCCAAAGTAACTAAAAAAAATTTTTTTTTTCCAAAGTAACTAAAAAAATATATTTTTTCCAAAGTAACTAAAAAAATATTTTTTTTTCCAAAGTAACTAAAAAAAAAATTTTTTTCCCAAAGTAACTAAAAAAATATTTTTTTTTCCAAAGTAACTAAAAAAATATTTTTTTTTTCCAAAGTAACTAAAAAAATATTTTTTTTTCCAAAGTAACTAAAAAAATATTTTTTTTTCCAAAGTAACTAAAAAAATATTTTTTTTTCCAAAGTAACTAAAAAATATTTTTTTTTTCCAAAGTAACTAAAAAAATATTTTTTTTTCCAAAGTAACTAAAAAAATATTTTTTTTTCCAAAGTAACTAAAAAAATATTTTTTTTCCAAAGTAACTAAAAAAATATTTTTTTTTCCAAAGTAACTAAAAAAATATTTTTTTTTCCAAAGTAACTAAAAAAATATTTTTTTTTCCAAAGTAACTAAAAAAATATTTTTTTTTCCAAAGAAACTAAAAAAAAAAATTTTTTTCCAAAGTAACTAAAAAAATATTTTTTTTTCCAAAGTAACTAAAAAAATATTTTTTTTTCCAAAGTAACTAAAAAATTTTTTTTTTTTCCAAAGAAACTAAAAAAATATTTTTTTTTCCAAAGTAACTAAAAAAAATTTTTTTTTTCCAAAGTAACTAAAAAAATATTTTTTTTCCAAAGTAACTAAAAAATTTTTTTTTTTTCCAAAGTAACTAAAAAATTTTTTTTTTTTCCAAAGTAACTAAAAAAATATTTTTTTTTCCAAAGAAACTAAAAAAATATTTTTTTTTCCAAAGTAACTAAAAAAATATTTTTTTTTCCAAAGTAACTAAAAAAATATTTTCTTTTCCAAAGTAACTAAAAAAATATTTTTTTTTCCAAAGTAACTAAAAAAAAATTTTTTTTTCCAAAGTAGCTAAAAAAATATTTTTTTTTCCAAAGAAACTAAAAAAATATTTTTTTTTCCAAAGTAACTAAAAAATTTTTTTTTTTTCCAAAGTAACTAAAAAAATATTTTTTTTTCCAAAGTAACTAAAAAATTTTTTTTTTTTCCAAAGTAACTAAAAAAATATTTTTTTTCCCAAAGTAACTAAAAAAATATTTTTTTTTCCAAAGAAACTAAAAAAATATTTTTTTTCCCAAAGTAACTAAAAAAAAAAATTTTTTTCCAAAGAAACTAAAAAAATATTTTTTTTTCCAAAGTAACTAAAAAAATATTTTTTTTTCCAAAGTAACTAAAAAAATATTTTTTTTTCCAAAGAAACTAAAAAAATATTTTTTTTTCCAAAGTAACTAAAAAATTTTTTTTTTTTCCAAAGTAACTAAAAAAATATTTTTTTTCCCAAAGTAACTAAAAAAATATTTTTTTTTCCAAAGAAACTAAAAAAATATTTTTTTTTCCAAAGTAACTAAAAAAAAAAAATTTTTTCCAAAGAAACTAAAAAAATATTTTTTTTTCCAAAGTAACTAAAAAAATATTTTTTTTTCCAAAGTAACTAAAAAAATATTTTTTTTTCCAAAGAAACTAAAAAAAATATTTTTTTTCCAAAGTAACTAAAAAAAAAATTATTTTTCCAAAGTAACTAAAAAATTATTTTTTTTCCCAAAGTAACTAAAAAAATATTTTTTTTTCCAAAGTAACTAAAAAAATATTTTTGTTTCCAAAGTAACTAAAAAAATATTTTTTTTTCCAAAGTAACTAAAAAAATATTTTTTTTTCCAAAGTAACTAAAAAAATATTTTTTTTTCCAAAGTAACTAAAAAAATATTTTTTTTTCCAAAGTAACTAAAAAAATATTTTTTTTTCCAAAGTAACTAAAAAAATATTTTTTTTTCCAAAGTAACTAAAAAAATATTTTTTTTTCCAAAGTAACTAAAAAAATATTTTTTTTTCCAAAGTAACTAAAAAAATATTTTTTTTTCCAAAGTAACTAAAAAAATATTTTTTTTTCCAAAGTAACTAAAAAAAAATTTTTTTTTCCAAAGTAACTAAAAAAATATTTTTTTTTCCAAAGTAACTAAAAAAATATTTTTTTTTCCAAAGTAACTAAAAAAATATTTTTTTTTCCAAAGTAACTAAAAAAATATTTTTTTTTTCCAAAGTAACTAAAAAAATATTTTTTTTTCCAAAGAAACTAAAAAAATATTTTTTTTTCCAAAGTAACTAAAAAAATATTTTTTTTTCCAAAGTAACTAAAAAATATTTTTTTTTCCAAAGTAACTAAAAAAATATTTTTTTTTCCAAAGAAACAAAAAAATATTTTTTTTTCCAAAGTAACTAAAAAAATATTTTTTTTTCCAAAGTAACTAAAAAAATATTTTTTTTTCCAAAGAAACAAAAAAATATTTTTTTTTCCAAAGTAACTAAAAAAATATTTTTTTTCCCAAAGTAACTAAAAAAATAATTTTTTTTCCAAAGAAACTAAAAAAATATTTTTTTTTCCAAAGTAACTAAAAAAAATATTTTTTTTCCAAAGAAACTAAAAAAATATTTTTTTTTCCAAAGTAACTAAAAAAATATATTTTTTTCCAAAGTAACTAAAAAAATATTTTTTTTTCCAAAGAAACTAAAAAAAATATTTTTTTTCCAAAGTAACTAAAAAAAAAATTATTTTTCCAAAGTAACTAAAAAATTATTTTTTTTCCCAAAGTAACTAAAAAAATATTTTTTTTTCCAAAGTAACTAAAAAAATATTTTTGTTTCCAAAGTAACTAAAAAAATATTTTTTTTTCCAAAGTAACTAAAAAAATATTTTTTTTTCCAAAGTAACTAAAAAAATATTTTTTTTTCCAAAGTAACTAAAAAAATATTTTTTTTTCCAAAGTAACTAAAAAAATATTTTTTTTTCCAAAGTAACTAAAAAAATATTTTTTTTTCCAAAGTAACTAAAAAAATATTTTTTTTTCCAAAGTAACTAAAAAAATATTTTTTTTTCCAAAGTAACTAAAAAAATATTTTTTTTTTCCAAAGTAACTAAAAAAATATTTTTTTTTCCAAAGTAACTAAAAAAATATTTTTTTTTCCAAAGTAACTAAAAAAATATTTTTTTTTTCCAAAGTAACTAAAAAAATATTTTTTTTTCCAAAGAAACTAAAAAAATATTTTTTTTTCCAAAGTAACTAAAAAAATATTTTTTTTTCCAAAGTAACTAAAAAATATTTTTTTTTCCAAAGTAACTAAAAAAATATTTTTTTTTCCAAAGAAACTAAAAAAATATTTTTTTTTCCAAAGTAACTAAAAAAAAAAAAATTTTCCAAAGAAACTAAAAAAATATTTTTTTTTCCAAAGTAACTAAAAAATATATTTTTTTTCCCAAAGTAACTAAAAAAATATTTTTTTTTCCAAAGTAACTAAAAAAATTTTTTTTTCCAAAGTAACTAAAAAAATATTTTTTTTCCAAAGTAACTAAAAAAATATTTTTTTTTCCAAAGTAACTAAAAAAATATTTTTTTTTCCAAAGTAACTAAAAAAATATTTTTTTTTCCAAAGTAACTAAAAAAATATTTTTTTTTCCAAAGAAACAAAAAAATATTTTTTTTTCCAAAGTAACTAAAAAAATATTTTTTTTTCCAAAGAAACTAAAAAAATATTTTTTTTTCCAAAGTAACTAAAAAAATATTTTTTTTTCCAAAGTAACTAAAAAAATATTTTTTTTTCCAAAGAAACTAAAAAAATATTTTTTTTTCCAAAGTAACTAAAAAAATATTTTTTTTTCCAAAGAAACTAAAAAAATATTTTTTTTTCCAAAGAAACTAAAAAAATATTTTTTTTTCCAAAGTAACTAAAAAAAATTTTTTTTTTCCAAAGTAACTAAAAAAAAAAAATTTTTCCCAAAGTAACTAAAAAAATATTTTTTTTTCCAAAGTAACTAAAAAATATTTTTTTTTCCAAAGTAACTAAAAAAATATTTTTTTTTCCAAAGTAACTAAAAAAATATTTTTTTTTTCCAAAGTAACTAAAAAAATATTTTTTTTTCCAAAGTAACTAAAAAAATATTTTTTTTTCCAAAGAAACT